>NC_056747.1:1001674405-1001796905 GCF_019279795.1 Protopterus annectens | reverse complement strand
CTTACTGGTACCCATCTGTCACATATCACTCCTGACACTCTTCTCCACTCATTCCACCCTGCCTGTACTCTCTTCTTCACCTCTCTTCAACACTCACCATTACTCTGAACTTTTGATCCCAAGTACTTAACTCATCCACCTTTGCCAACTCCATTCCCTGCATCCTCACCATTCCTCTATCCTCCATCTCATTCACACACATATATTCTATCTTAGTCCTGCTGACCTTCATTCCTCTCCTCTCTACAGCATATCTCCATCTCTCCAGGGTCTCCTCAACCTGGTCTCTACTCTCACTACAGATAACAATGTCATCTGCAAACATCATAGTCCATGCGGCCTCCTGTCTGATCTCATCTGTCAACCTGTACATCACCATTGCAAATAAGAAAGGGCTAAGAGCTGATCCTTGATGTAATCCCACCTCCACCTTAAATGCATCTGTCACTCCCACTACAGACTTCACCGCTGTCACACTACCCTTGTACATATCCTGTACTACTCTTACATACTTCTCTGCCACTCCTGACTTCCTCATACAATACCACAACTCCTCTCTAGGCACCCTATCATATGCTTTCTCCAAGTCCACAAAGACACAATACAACTCCTTCTGACCTTCTCTATATTTCTCCATCAACACTCTCAGAGCAAACATCACATCTGTAGTGCTCTTTCCCAGCATGAAAACATACTGCTGATCATTAATCATCACCTCCCTTCTTAACCTAGCTTCCACTACTCTTTCCCATACTAATCTAGGAAAAGAGACCATACATCACAATGTTTGGCACAGCTAGGCCTTTAGCTTTGAAAGAAGTCACTAATTTATGTCAACATTGTATAGGTTTTTCAGTTCTCAGACAGTTCATTTTTTTTGGCATTAATCCTTCTATTTGTCCAGAAAAAGGTTTGTAATATTATGCATAAAAACATATTTTATTAGGATCATAATCTGACAACCTTTATCCTAGCAAGGTAAGTCAGTTTGAGAGACTTTCATCTGATCAAATTGTATTGAAGAGAATTAAAGCATGGGGACCAGTTCTGCTAGATTAGCTCTTTTAGTATCCTTCACAGGTTTAATCCTCCACATACTGTAATTATCTGGCCACCTACAATGTCTGAGGATGCATTAACTAGGCTTATTGCATGCAAAAATGGGTAAAATAAAAAAAAATAAAAATAAAAAAATACTAGGTTTACCATCATGCCCCAGATGGAGGGAAATGGTAGCAGTGAGACAGGTATTATTTGTAAATTTCCACTGAGTTGTCTTAAGCACATGATAGTGTCACCTGTAACTCTGCTAGCCATCAAATATCAGTTTGCATAGAATGTTACCCCACCATAAAATACAACATTTCTGTCATCAGTGTATAACATAACATCAAAAGGGGAACCCCTACCTGATCTCCCTTTTAAAGGGAAGGGCTGTTAGAGGTATCCATTCACACAGAGACAAGCTATGGTTTTGTGTATAGAATCGTATTTTATGTTAGGAACTTTCCTTTTCTTTCAAGTCCCCCAGAGAAAACTTCTGGGATTAAAATCTGTTCAAAAGTCTGTAAATAAAGCCACTTTAGGTAACTTCTACATTTAAACCAAATGGTAAGTATTAACCCACAAGGCTATCACATCTGTAACCACCATATTTAAAAAAGCCCGTTACAGGCTCCAACAAATGACTCAGCAGCCTGAAGCCTAACATACTCGCTTCTTCTGTATTATGGCTAAGAAAAGTATAATTTAATTCACCTCGATGAAAGGCTCTTCAAGCCTCCATATAATGGAAATCCATAACAAAATGTGCCATAAATTTAGAGACTGTAAGAAAGCTCACCCTCATATTAGGAAACTGACTGAACCATGAATCAGGGAATATAATAAAAACACCTTCTGTCAGCACTGAGGTGTATTTTCCTAAGACCATTCAGAGGACTAAGTATCTCCTTAAATAGGATAGCACCACCCTCAATGGGTCTATGAACCATGGGTAATATTATTTCTACCTAATACATACTCACCTTTACAATCAGCACACTGCCATCTTGAACATTTAAAGTGTTATACAACTTTGACCTTAACACTTGACTGACAATTACTCTCTTACCTGTTCCTACCCAGCCATTGCCATCTCTTCCAGCTGTGGTATAATTAATAATTGCATATTTCTCATAATAATCATTGTTTCCTGCAGCAAGGCAACTAGACTTGTGTTCTTTTTCAGGTACTCAGCAACTACCCTTCTTCTGTATACAGCCCAGATCCTCTTAGTAATGCAGTGTCTAAACTGGATGACCTTCCTGTAGTCATCTAACAGATGAAGAGTTACTTTTAGAGAGGCCCCACTGATACAATAACCCTACTAGAGCTAGTATAAAATAGTCAAATAGAACAAAGACAAAAAGAAATAACCTATATCCAAGCAATTAATGGACATCCCAGAACCCTAGGGAAGCACCTAAATGTTAAATGGCTGGAAATTCATAACCGGTTTGAAAACAGGATAATAAACAGAAGGAAATCATCATGACGTACCATTTCTTCATGCCGTACCATTTCTTCGTGTTTGTAATATACCATAACACATCTGTAGTTTCTGTTTCTACTCAGCTTTTAGTATAGGGCATATGATAAGTACATAAAAAAGAATAAACAGCCAGAGAAAAGTAAGAAAAGCTTCTAACACATGCACTTTGCCAGATGAGTTCGATCCCTTTTCATAGACACAAAATGTACGGCTAATTAGTTGTGTCATTGTTGACCAGTTATAATTCACATAGTATTACCAAACAAAATCATCTATCATTAGTTTTCATAACTTGTAACTAGGTAAATGTGAATAAAAATAATAAGTCAATGTGAGACAATGGTCTCAAATGGTCTTACTCATACTCAGATCATTTGAACATTAAGGTGAACAGTAAAGTGAGTTTTCTGCCATTTTACCTGTATGCTCTGACCATGGGAAATTACGCTAAATGGAAACAATTAGACTGTGTACATGACATGGTAGCATAGCTCCCCAGTTAGCATTCCAAATAGAGAAAAAACAAAAAGAAGAACAGTCTGCAGGAAACATACGTTTCAGCCAAATACAACATGACAAGTGCATACTGTGTAAACTTTGCAGTGTGGAACATAAACAGATGTGAGGTAACTGATCAAATGACTTTTGCTGTGTCACAAGATATGTCAAAGCGATGCTCAGCTCACCTTGTTTTACTTGTGTAGATAAAAGTATAGTGGGGATTGGGAATATGGGAAAATGTAATTTCCCTACAGTTGTGCAGTCCTGGAGTTGGAATATACATAAAGGGGTAAGGGGAGAGTAGTTTCCCCCCAAACCAGAGATGCAGTTAGGCTTGTCACTTTGCAATAGGTGCTGGAAGTGATATTTCTGTGTGTGAGTTGTGTTGTGCTTTAATCTTTGTGTACATGATATTGGAATGTGTGTGTGTGTGTGTGTGTGTGTGTGTGTGTGTGTGTGTGTGTGTGTGTGTGTGTGTGTGTGTGTGTGTGTGTGTGTGTATACCTTGATTGAATGTGTTATGTGTGGAGCACCTATAGTAGTGTGCAATAGTTTGAGTGCAGAATCTATTTTTTTATCACTCGCTTTTGTTCAGTCCTAGTGACAGATGAAGATATACACAAAGACACCCACATGCACACGTGTATATATATATATATATATATATATATATATATATATATATATATATATGGGTCTACCTGATAACACCGACACACCAAAACACCGACAACGAAATAACCGACACGACAAAACCGAAAAAAAAAAGAAAGTTCAAAAACTTCACATGCCCGACAAACCACAATCCTGACTATCAACAAAACAAATACCTTTCCCAAAAAACACACACACAACACAAGCACACCAAAAACCTTACAAACCACCACTAAACCTTACATAGACAACTATCTATGCACTAACCTTAGCCCAAATCCTAAGCCTAAGATCCGTCACTATCGCACACTTACCTTACCCGCACCCTAACCCTAACTCACTTAATCCGCCCCTAACGCTTAACTCTGTCACTATCGCACACTTATCTTACCCGCACCCTACCCTAACATCTGTCACTATCACACACTTACCTTAACCACACCATGACCCTAACGTACATCCCTATCGCACACTTACCTTTACATGTCGGTGTTCTCAGCGTTGGGATTCTTAACTGTTGGTCTTCTCTGTTGTCGATCTTCCAGTGTTGGTTTTCTCGTCGTCAGTGTTTAGAGATTTTGGCCTTTTCAAGTAGACCCATATATATATATATATATATATATATATATATATATATATATATATATATATAAATTTACCTTCAGTTAACATCCTGAAGGTAAACCATTTTGCGGTGAAGATGGAAATGTCGATTTCCTAGTACACATACACTACCACTTCTAGGCATATGCAAATAAAAAAAAAAAGTAAAACATAAACATCATCCCCCAATGTGGGGGCTACTCCCCCAAACTCCTCACTAATTGTATATATTATTTCCAAGATCACACAATCCATGGGGAATGGGAATATCCCACTACTTGGGGATTGTCGATCTTGCTCTCCCTTTGACTATCTGTATAGTCGACCAAATGTTGTGGTCGATTAAACCAATGGAACCCATGTATGTATATATATCTATATTTATCTATATATGCTTATAAGGATATATATATATATATATATATATATATATATATATATATATATATATATATATATATATATATATATATATATATATATATATATATGTTAGAAAAATATATATTTACATATATGCTGCCTAGAAAAATATATATTTACATATATGCTGCCTAGAAAAATATATATTCACATATATGCTGCTTAGGAAAATATGTATTCAAACATTCAGACATATATAAGTTGTGTGGTCAGATATATAGAGAAATGTGTGCCTTAGACAGGAATAAATGTGCTCAAATCTATATGGAGAGCAAAGGTTGAAAAATAGAATAATATGTAATGCATTTAATTCTGTTTTACTAGAATAATAGTAGAAATAAACTCGCATATTATTGCTTGAAGCATAAGCTGCAGTGTGACTAGAAACTTGGCCTTGGCAGAGATCAGCTCGGCCTGGCTCATGTCTGTCAGTGAAAGATTATTTTGCAAAGTTAGAAAATAATGAATCTGTGTGCATGTGTATCTTTTCCTGCTTCCACCAGAAGAATAGCCTTGTGCGCACTATCAAAGATAATGTCCAGCTGGTGAACAAGAAAGAGACAAAGAGAAGCATTAAAGAAGACATGCACCCATTGTATTCGAACTAATCTAAGAGCCTTGAATTGGCTACATCCTCGGAAGGACATTGTGACTGACCAGGTGCTTGCAAGGCTGTAATATTCTCATGGGAAAAGATTTTTGAAAACACCATCTCAGCACTTTTCATAAGTTACTATGATGTAAAGACCCTGTCACTGACCACGCCAGTGAGGTGGGCAAAAGCTGATAGTAAAACATATAAAATGTCATGTGTTTCACCAATAAAACTAGACAAAATTCTGTACAAGTTTGTGTATGGTTTTTGCCTCCTAATGTACATTAGAGTATTTGTAAATTAAATACTTGAGTTTCCTGCATTACTGTTTGTTATTGACTGTCATTGTTTTTAAATGCCAGATGGTTTTTACAGTCTGACTTTAACAAATTTATTTAACATTTTGGTCCTAATCGTGCCGGAATTCCTTGGTAAGCTGCAGGTCAGAGCATATAGGTGGCACAAACCTGCAGAAGAAGGAAAGACCTCCGACTGAATTGTCGATCTAAAGAGGCTGTCCACTTGTCTGATCTGTCAAAAAGCGGAAAACTGGAACCTAAAAAGAAGCATAACAGTAAGCGGGAGGCTCAGGTAAGCAGAATTCCTCTCTTTGTTTTTGTTTTAGATCAGGGACCAGGTTACACTGTGCTATTGCTAAGGTTTGTGATAGCAGGGAGAGAGGTAGTCAAGTATTGTATCTTGAGTCATAGATCAGGAAGTAAACAAAGCAAAGTAAAACAGTTATTCTAGACACTACTGTGGATACGGGGAATAAGATACCACGTGGTACAAGAGAAAGGGTTACGTAACAGTTCTTTTTTTAAGAGACATGGGAAATGAATGCACTAAAGGGTCACGTGACCGCCTAACAGAAGACGCAAAGTATATGCAATTGCAAAGAGCAGATAATGTGAGACATTTTTCAAAATGGGTTAATAAGTATGACTTTGATGGTAAATTAGATAAAATATCATTAGTAAAACTTTTGAAACAGTTAAAATCTGACGAGAAGGTCAGGCAAAAACAACAACAGTTGGGCGTTCCTCAAGCACATAGGTGGATTGAGGAAGTGAACCGAAGGAACAGAAAAATAAAAATGCAAAAGAATTATTTTTAGACAAAGAGGATAATAATACAGTAGTAGCATCGGTCCCTCCCCTACCACCTCCTCCGATGCCTTACTTAGAATATGAAGCGGGAGGGCGGGTTGGACCCCCCACGCTATCCGGAGACAACAGGGTATTAAGACAACCATTTGTAAGAGAACCTATCGGAACTAGATCCCGAACACGCCAAACATTTATAGATGTTCAACCGCGGAAATTCATTAGATGAGAGTGAGGAAATCTGTCCATTAATTGAAGTACCAAACCCACAGGCAGGACAGGAGGGCCAGGCCTCAACTCTCTTAGTGTATAGACCGTGGACACCGGAAGACATCCGAAAGCTACAGAGGAATTCCCATCCAAAAATTAACTTTGAGAAATTTTTACAAGATTTACAGGGTATGAGATTGAGTTATCACCTGAATGGGGAAGAGGTAGAAAGAGTAGTTAGACAAATTTTGGGTCCGACTGGCATATGATTTGTGGTGCCTGGAATGCCCGTGACGCGCAACTCAGGCCACTCCCACATAGTGACGCAGAACTAGATGCTAGATTGAAGAGTCTTACAGACCGCATTACTGAAAAATGGAAACCTAGGGCAGATTGGACTTGTATTAACCAATGCGTACAACAAGATAATGAAACAGTAGACGATACTATGGTAGATTATTAGAATGTTTCAATAATCATAGTGGTATGACTATTCCTGAAAATCAAAAATGATAGCCCATATGAACAGCAGTTGAAGAATGCATTTTAAAAGGTTGTATTGCCCTATCAATAGCTTCGCCACGAAGCATATGATAGATCACCGAACAGTAGGCTCCAAGCCTTGTTAGAGTATGCTAGGCATGCCGAAAAACATTTTAACAGTAAAAGAAAAGAAAATGCAGGTCTTCACAGCTGAAGACGGTGCGGAAGTTTTGTAGTACAAACAGCCAAAAAGGGTAAGCGAAATGCTCAGGGTAACAAACGTTCTGACAGAAACTCAGAGTTTTATGAGGACAGGAAAAAAAGAGGTGAGTGCTTCAATTGCGTAAGAAGGGACATTCAGCAAGGGATTGCAGGAGCAAGGCACCTGTGGAAAAAAAGGATAAGGATGATGAGGATTGACTAGATGGCAGTTATACTGCTCGGCAGTCATTAGGAGAGACTAAAGAGCAGGGGAATAATGTAAATACCTTAGAAGAAACAAATGATATGCAACCGGATGTAGAAGTTGGGGAAAGTGAAGTTTTGGACTTGGCACTACTGAGCTTGGAGCTCTATTTAGCAGACACTAAACCGAAGTTACACTTCTGGTGGAAGGAGAGAAGTCAAATTTTGTGTGATTCAGGAGCATCACGAACTTTGATACACCCTTCAAAGTTACCGAACATTCTGAGTCACCCGATTATATATTAGTGAAAGCAGCAAACGGACAGCTGTACAGGGAACCACTTTCCCATGATATAGCAATAACTGACCCAGACTCGGTATAACCCAGAGAAGTAAAATAGTACTTTCTGCCAAATGCCCCATGAACTTATTAGGAAGAGATCTTATGCAACTTTTGGCATAGCAGTAGTCCCTACCATGAATGGTATGGAGGCACAGAGACAAACTGATGCTTTTAGTACGATCGGAGGGTGAGGCCTATTATTGGTACAGCCAGGACCTGGTTACAACCGGTCCAGGGCAGTGACCAAGGAACTGATGAATGTAGCCACCAGCAAGGTGCTTCCCTCGATGTTGATCAACAACATTTGTTACATTGTACCCTATATTATTGTAGCACATCAGGGCCTGATAAAGAATATGAACAAAAGTTGTTCAGGAATCCCAAATAGACTAATACTACGGACCTTATTCTGGGACACTGAGGGCAATAGTGTAGTGAGTTGTTCATTACCTCAGGAATTCTTGGAATTGTACAAATCCAATAAACTACCGCATGTTAGCCTAACCAAAAACAGGAATGTTAGGTGGGTAGACTTGGGTGACAAAGTGACTAAATGGGAGAAACTAACTGACTTAGAGTTATTGGACTTAGGAGTACAGAAACAGAAACTAAATTGGTTAACGCCCAGCTGTACACTTACAACAGAGTGAAGACAGCTGATTGGCGTTCTTGATAGAAGAAGAAGAAAAAGCTTTGAGTAAAATACCAGATGTTCTTTGGTCAACAGGAAATCGGATGTAGGACTTATTCAACAGCAGGGCCAGTAGTTATTACACCAAAATCGGCCTTTAGACCAAGAAAAGACAATATCCTTTGAGCAAGGATGCAGAACAGGAATCAAACCTATCATAATGGCATTGCTTAAGAAAGGGATACTGGTAGAATCCTTGATTCACCATGTAATACTCCTCTATTTCCTGTTAAAAAGCAAACGGAGAATGGCGGATGGTACAAGATTTACAGGCTGTAAATGATGCGGTAATACCAAGCACCTACGGTGCCAGACCCACATACCTTGTTAAATGATTTGAAGCCGCAACAAAAATATTTCACCGTGGTAGATATTAGCAATGCATTTTCTCAATACCTATCCACCCTGACAGCCAGCATTGGTTTGCATTCACATTTCAGGGCAAAAGGTATCGTACACCCGACTACCACAGGGATATAGTGAAAGTCCAACAATATTCGCACAAGAGATGGCTAGCAACCTGGCGGGATTTTCTCCACCAGGGGCAGTCAAGTATTACTTTATGTAGATGACATCTTGCTTGCAGCCCCTACCCAGCAGCAATGTAGGGAAGACACAATAGCATTGTTGAAATTCCTAGCTGAGCAAGGACATAAAGTGAATAAACATAAATTGCAACTTTGGAAAGAACAGGTTAAATACCTGGGATATGTGATATCCAAAGAAGGTAGAACATTAGATGAAGATAGGAAAACAGCAATCTTACAAGCACCTAGACCAACTACCAAAAAGGAAATGATGTCCTTCTTGGGAACGACTAATTTTTGTCGAAGTTGGATACCGAATTATGCTTTAGAAACGGCTCCATTGGCTGATTTAATATTTAAAACACCAATGGCAGCACAAGAAACACTGCTTTGGACACCGGAAGCAGAAGCAGCCTTTTGCAGACTAAAACAACTGATAGTTTCATCGTTAGTTTTAGGGCTTCCGAATTACCATAAGAGATTTTTCCAGACTGTAGATTGTAGGCAGGGATATATGACGTCAGTACTGACGCAACAACATGGCAGCAAGCAACGCGCCATAGCTTACTATTCATCACAGTTAGATCCGTGGCACGATCATTGCCACCCTGTGTACAAGCAGTTGTTGCAGCAGCTATGGCAGTGCAAGCTTCGCCTCAGTGGTATTGTTCCATCCTCTCACGTTGAGAGTACCTCATGCAGTTGCAATAATTTTACTGCAAGAAAAATAGCATTTTGTCCCCTGCCAGAGATCTTTCTTGTATGACCATACTTTTGAGTCAACCTCACATGACGATTGAACGATGCACGACATTAAATCCAGCGACATTACTGATTCCTGTAGATGGCACACCACACAGTTGCCTACAGGAAATGGAACAAATAACCACACCCAGACAAGATCTTACTGATGTGCCTTTAGCTGATGCAGAGGTGACATTTTATGTGGATGGGTCCTGTAGACGAGGTCCAACAGGAAAAACCTAGTGGGTTATGCAGTAGTGACTGATAACGAAATCATAGAAGCACAACCCCTGCAACATAACCTGTCAGCTCAAGCAGCAGAATTGATAGCTTTGACACGTGCTTGCACTCTAGCGAAAGACAAATGTGTTAACATATATACTGACAGTCAGTATGCTTTCTCTACAGTGCATGTCTTTGCGCAACAGTGGAAGAACAGGGAATGATAACATCTACTGGCAAACCAATTAATCATGCACAATTGATTTTGAACCTGTTAGATTCTATTCAGTTACCCACTAGAATAGCTATCTGTAAATGTGCAGCCCATACCAAACAACAAGATAGAATTTCAAAGGAATGCGGGCTGATGCAGCTGCAAAGCAAGCTGCCTCAGACCTAGAAACTGTGTTTTTAAATGAAGAACTACAACCTTCTGAGACTCTAGATTTAGAAATGTTAAAAACAATGCAGACATTAGCTACAAAAGCAGAAAAGCAAAAGTGGATAAAACGAGGAGCAATCCTTGAAGAGGGACTGTACATCTCCAAAGAGAAAAGCCAATATTGCCATCTAATTTATTTAGATATGCAGCTTTGTTGAGTCATGGGCAGAGCCATGTCTCAACAGGGGGGATGGTACAGTTAGTTAACAAGACATTCCAAACATACGGATTTACAAATTATACACAAAAATTTTGTGCAACATGTCATATTTGTAGCAAACATCATGCACAGGGAGCATTTAAACCAAGCGAGGGAGCTTTCCGACACCACCCTATCCGTTCCATACTATTTGTATGGATTTCATAGAACTGAATAAATGTGAAGGGAAAAAATACTGTTTAGTGATCATAGATATGTTTTCAAAATGGGTAGAAGCTTTTCCGACCAGGAATCCGGATGCAGCAACAGTAGCAAAAGCCTTAGTAAAAGAAATCATTCCTAGATTTGGCATACCGGAAAGAATTTATAGTGACAATGGAACACATTTTGTAAACCAGACAATACATCAGCTTGGGAGATTTTTGGGATTTCTTTGAAAACCATTGTGCTTATCACCCTCAGTCAGCAGGACTGGTGGAGAGGTACAATGGAATTTTGAAAAATAAGTTGAGAAAATTGATGAGTGAGACTCAAATGACTTGGATTTGCTGTCTGCCTTTAGCACTGCTGAGCATGAGAACTGTTCCAAATGTAAGGGCTTGACCCCTTTGAGGTAGTGTTTGAAGAGCATATTGTGTGCCACAATGGAAGGCCCTCATGCCTGCAGAGCTGGAGGCCGATGGCTCATTAGCTAGTTATATGAAGAAATTGTTAACAAATAAGACTGTTTTGCAGTTGAACTCTTTTCAGACAAACAAGAAGCAAAACCGGAGGCCGTGCTGACCCCGGGTCCTGGATCTGGCTGAAAATCATCAAAAGAAAGAACTGGGCGAGTCCAAAGTGGGAAGGTCCGTACCAGGTACTATTGGCAACACCTACTGCAGTAAAAATTGCTGAGAGATCATCTTGGGTTCATTTGACGCACTGTAAACCACTCAAAGAATTTAAGTTGGACAAACATTTTTTAACTGACATACCACAGATACAGGATGGCCAGAGGCAGAGTGAATAAAAATGCGAAACAACCCCAAAGACATTGGTTCACTGGCCTACTGATCATACATTTATTAACCATGTTTGTAGTGACCTTTTTGTTGTTATGGTTTTTCTTGCATATAACTACAGAAGTGAAACTGATAAAACGTGATGATGGACTGGCTATAGACTGGCACCTGAACTTCAACAGATACCTGGCTATGAAACGAGTCTATGTAGAGACTATGAATGTTTCAAATTGCTGGGTTTGTACTGCAATACCCACAGCATATGGAGGACTTTTAATGTCTGCTGTCCCCCTGGGGATAAATGAAACTTGGGAAAACCTATTATTTGACACGGGTACTGTGAGATCACAAGACAAAGTGGCATTATATTTACCCGTTACTCAGAAAGAAATTGTTTGCTTTGTTAAAAATGATACACTCCAGGTTGGTTGGAGTAACTGTAACATAACTGTGTCTTACAAATGTTATATAAAACCTGTAGACCAAGGTACTAGTTGTAGCACGAACTATGGTTCATATTTAAGCTTGATGAAAACAACATTGAGAGATGTGCAAAAAACTCCTGAAATATATAGACAATTATCTGTTATAGATAAAAAAATGTTTCATTCAGGGTTAACCCGCATCAGTACTAAAGTAGAAAACTGTTATTTTGTTTGTGGGAAAAAGGCCTATAAATGGTTACCTGAGAATTGGTCCGGCAGTTGTTTTTTGGTTATCTGGTTCCAGCCATAAGACATACTGCAGAATTGCCCTGGGTAAAATACAATGTGAGAAATGTAGCTCAGCAAGCCGAGAATGCAGTCAGAAAACCTGCTAATCCAGTGGGTAAGATTGAAGCAAGCTGGAAGGATCATTCGCTGTGAAGGACAAAGAAAAACTGACTCATATGGACTTGAGTGACAGTGTTATATCCTGGGCTGGGATATTCCCAGCCTACGGAGCAGTCAAATCGATTTGGGAACTGAGGAAATTGTCAAAACTCCTCAAGTAATGAGCAATGCGACTTTTTCCGCCTTGAACTTGTGACTGATGAAATGAATGCAATGAGAACAGTCGTACTACAGAACCGAATGGCTCTCGACTTCACCCTAGCGGCGAGAGGTGGTACGTACGCTTATCAAAGAAGAATGCTGTGCGTACATTCCAGACAACCAACACGAAATCAATGATCACCTGGAGGTAATACAGCAGGTGTCAGCAATGGCAGAACCAGGCCCAAACCCACTGACGAACTTTTTCCAGAATCTATTTGGGGGTGGGGTCGGTCCTTATGAATATTCTGATTGCAATTTGTGTAGTGCTGCTCATAATTGGAGCATGTGTCTGCTGGCATACCCTGTGTGAAAAATTAGTTAAAGACCTAGTTGACATATCAGTAACTGAAACTATGTACCAGGACATGGAATTGAATTTGTTGATACCAAGTGAAAGCCTATCTGAAATATAAAACAAATGACTTACTTAGCTGAAAATCCTTGAAAGGAAAAGGCTAAGAAATGAAATGATACTGTTTATGTTTCAAATAGAATGAAATGCATTAACAGGAGGGAGAATGTTAGAAAAATATATTTACATATATGCTGCCTAGAAAAATATATATTTACATATATGCTGCCTAGAAAAATATATATTCACATATATGCTGCTTAGGAAAATATGTATTCAAACATTCAGACATATATAAGTTGTGTGGTCAGATATATAGAGAAATGTGTGCCTTAGACAGGAATAAATGTGCTCAAATCTATATGGAGAGCAAAGGTTGAAAAATAGAATAATATGTAATGCATTTAATTCTGTTTTACTAGAATAATAGTAGAAATAAACTCGCATATTATTGCTTGAAGCATAAGCTGCAGTGTGACTAGAAACTTGGCCTTGGCAGAGATCAGCTCGCCTGGCTCATGTCTGTCAGTGAAAGATTATTTTGCAAAGTTAGAAAATAATGAATCTGTGTGCATGTGTATCTTTTCCTGCTTCCACCAGAAGAATAGCCTTGTGCGCACTATCAAAGATAATGTCCAGCTGGTGAACAAGAAAGAGACAAAGAGAAGCATTAAAGAAGACATGCACCCATTGTATTCGAACTAATCTAAGAGCCTTGAATTGGCTACATCCTCGGAAGGACATTGTGACTGACCAGGTGCTGGCAAGGCTGTAATATTCTCATGGGAAAAGGATTTTTGAAAAACACCATCTCAGCACTTTTTCATAAGTTACTATGATGTAAAGACCCTGTCACTGACCACGTCAGTGAGGTGGGCAAAAGCTGATAGTAAAACATATAAAATGTCATGTGTTTCACCAATAAAACTAGACAAAATTCTGTACAAGTTTGTGTATGGTTTTTTGCCTCCTAATGTACATTAGAGTATTTGTAAATTAGATACTTGAGTTTCCTGCATTACTGTTTGTTATTGACTGTCATTGTTTTTAAATGCCAGATGATTTTTACAGTCTGACTTTAACAAATTTATTTAACAATATATATATATATATATATTTATATATATATATATATATATATATATATATATATATATATCTTTATTTACAACATGAATGGCCACTGATCATTCCAAAAAGCAGTTTTATCAGTTCTACTCTCTTCAGATTATCAGTACAATGAATTCATAGATTCATAGGTGTATGCTACACTAATGACCACAGGAGCCTTTATTAGCCTAGCCATGCATCCCTTATCCAACAAGTCTTGGTGTCCTAGATATTACTTTAAGGTTTAAATGTAAAATTGGGCATGGATGGTCAAACAATTGCAGGCCACCTCTGCCTATGAAATAAACTGGTGTCAGACCAGGGATGATTTTCCAATTTCCCATCCACTGGTCAAGTTACAGTAGAATCGAGTCAGGGAAGAACTCTGCTTCACATGGACGAGAAGCCTGCTCCTGAGAAGGGGCATTTTGTGAGAGGGCTGTCTGTCCTGCCTGCATGTCCTATTTATGTTGCAAACAAGGTTAAAATCCTGGATCAGGTAGTTCTGTTGCTATTTGTTTTGCAGATATGTAAGAGGTCACGAGAGAGGGATCCATAAATGCTTTGCATTCCAGACATAGATTACCTCCTCAACAGTTTGTAGGAGGCAGATAATAGGCACAAGGCTTTGAGGTGATCCACATAGGATATGTTGTTAATAGCTTGTATTCTTTTTGTGATGAGCCTCTGTAGACAATGTAGTTGTTGCATGTCTCTGGTCATGTGCATACTGAAGGGCATTGTACTCAATAATAGGCCTATCAATGGCTGAATGTAGTGGAAAGATGACTTATTTAATCCTAGATGCCATACCCATGATTATAAGTTGGACAATATAGCATGATTTCCTTAGTAATTCAGACACACAAGGGTAGAAAGCAAAGTTACTGTCTACATATGTCTCCATATCCCTGACACTGGTTCTACTCTTAGTGGTGTGCAGTTTCCTGGAGAAGCCAACTTTCCAAAAGGGCACTATTTTGCATTTATTGGCAATGAGGTTTAAACTATGGTTCTGGCACCAGTCATTTGTCTGTGTTTGCCCTTCTTGGAGGATATTAGTGTCTTAGGGCATACTGTGACAGGTCTCATTTTGCAATCATCTGCAAACATGGTCAGCCATAGGCCCTTGATGTTGGTCTTGACTTCTGAGAAGTAGATACCAAAAAGGAAAGGACCAAGCACAGAGCCCTGAAAGACTCTGCTAGTGATCAGCTTCTCTGTGGAGGTGGATTTCCCCTAACTTAACTTCCTGGGTCCTATCATTGAGCTAGCTGGCTATCCAGCCAATGATGTAAGAATTTATATCTAACAATGGCTGAGTAGAGTATTGTGTCCAGTGTCTTGACTAGTCCAAGTAGGCAGTATGCACCATTTTGCCCTCATCCATTGTTTTGGTGACCCTAGTGAAGAAGTTCACCAGGCTGAGTAGACATGACCAGACTAAAGTTGTCCTATGCCATCATTTATCAAATCCATGATTATTCTTGGCATAGCTGCACATATGAGACTAATAAGGCTTATGGGTCAGTAGTTTCCTGGGTGCATGGATGGTTCACCCTTTTGCAGTGGGTTACCAGTAGCATTCCTCCATTCATTTGACACATTGCCTGTTTGGAGGCTAGTATTAAATAATGATTCTACTAGGCCTAATAAGCCATGCTTTATGCTATTAAGGATGCATTCTAGGATGTTATCATGTCCCACTGATGCAGTGATTTTGGCCTTGAAGATTGCGTTAAGGGCCTGCTCCATGGTGATAACTGGCGAAGTAATGATTAGGGTATTTCTTGAGTGCTTTTTGAGTATGAGAGGGGGGTAAAATTGAAACTAAATTTATCAGCTAGTAGATTTGCTATATCCTCTGATTCAGTATAAGTATATCCATTTACAATTAGTTCAACACATTGTTGTATATTGCCTTTGATGTTGTGGACATAGCTGAAGAATGTCTTATGAAGTGCCCTTAGCCTAGAAGGCTACTTTTATTTAAAACTAACCTGAGCTGCTTATTTAGTTTGATGAGAAAATTCTTACCTTGCTGTGCATTGCAGTTTCTATTTTTAGATATGATTTTTTTTCTTCTGTTGTGCAACCTATAAACACTAGGATTCTACCAGTGCGGCTTGTTTTTTTTGTCCTGTAATTACTTCAGGTAGGTTCATAGATTGGTTCATAGATTAGTACTAAGCTAACTGTCCTTGTGAGCCATTTTAAGCTTAGCCAATTATCCAGTGCGAGACTCAAACCCTGCACCTTGTGTTTGTAAGGCAAACACCTTAACCATTAAGCCACCCTCCCACCAGGTACCACTGACTCTGCGCAGCTGTACACATGATTGTAAAGTGTTTATGTGAATGATTCCACATAGGAAGCATTGTTCCATAGGTTTGGTGGGGGGCTTTATATTTTACCAGCATGTCACTTAAAAGTATAAAATATGCCTTGGAATAATTCTTAAAAATTCAAGGGTTAGCTGGTATTATAGGCTTTATTTTTATTTTTACTTTGAAGGAGACAGCGTTGTGGTACAACCTGGCAAGCAATGATGCTACACATGGGGTGCAGTATTCCACAGTATTGGTGAGGTCTAGGTCAAGAATGCTTGCACTCCAAGTGGGCTTTTACAATAGCTGTTCCAGGGCATTCATGCTGACAAATCCAGAAATCTGTGGGCCTGCAGGCTTGGGGTCATGTAGTGTAGGAAGCAACTCCAGTTCATTTAAGTAGGTGGTGTGAGTTTCCTAGGTCATAAGGGAAGAAGGGAAGAATACAATGGTATGGTATGGGACTTTGTTTATGGTGTGTTGTACACTGAGAAGCTCATGTTCATCATATTGCATGACCAGCTTTGAGGTGTGTTTACTTCTGATATAAATTGAGACAACTCCACCTTTTGTCCCTTTCTCTGCTGATCTAAAAATGAAAAAGGCATTATAACCATGCACTGCTGTTTTAAATGATGTCTTATTAACAAAGCAGACATCTATATTCTCCAGGGTGAGGAGAGCTGGCAGGGACCTGAGTTTTTTATTTAGACTCCTGCTATTGTACAGTATCCCTTTAGGTTATCCTGAGTCAGTTTAGTTATGCTGGATGGTTTATCAGGTTGGCAGTGCATAAAAAAGACATTATAAGGGTGTACAAGATTTTAACCAATAAGCGAAAGCCTAAAGGGGGCAGGTACAAACCATTCATGGTGAAGAAGCATGATTTCTGTACCATATCTTCCCAGGCTGAAAAATACTGTACCCTACTTCGAATGACACAAAAAAACTAAGCCAATTATTGAGGTCAATTATCTTTTGTACATATTGTGGCATCATCCTTGGAGACAGTAGAATGCTGCTCAATTCTCAGTGCATACCAGCTTGGGATAGGTTCATAGGTTAGTACTAAGCTAACTGCCCTTTCGAGCCATTGGAAGCCTAGCCAATTATCCCTTGTGAGACTCAAACCCTGCACCTTGTGTTTGTAAGGCAAATACCTTAACCATTAGGCCACCCTCCCAACCCATAGCCCAAGAGCTCCCTCACATTTCTGCATGTAGTCCAGGGAGGTTATGTTTCAGGTCATGTACACACGTGTGGACTATGCCTGAGTCGTACTGGTACATCTCCTATAGCTGTCCCCTCATCCTTTCCTACTGTATGTAAAAGTCTGTATCTATTGGAGATGGTTACACCAGCTTTTGCTTTGAGGGAGATTTCTAGGGTGATTGTAGACAGTGTGGATGCTCCTTTATTCTTGAAATCTGTTGATTTTGTCTTGTTTGCCTTTTTCCCATATGATGACTTGAGTGATGCCTATTCTGGGCAAGATATCAGGATTCTGAGGCGTAGTTTTTTTGAATAGACAGGTAGCTTGCAGCATACTCTGCTCTGACAACAGGTCAAAAGCCACGTGCATTCTTGTATTGTCTAACAATAAATCCAGAGAATTAAGGTTATGTTATCATGCTGCCTCCTGTGGTTTAGAGCTTGATTCTCTTTGCCTTAGTTTGTCTACTCTGTGAGTCTGAGCCAGCCTCTTAACCAGAGGCTGCAAAAACTCTATCCTAGTTTACAAATGCAAATAAGTAAATAAATTCCTTCTAGCCCAGATAACTGTGGAGTACCACAACTACACTTTAATCCCTAAGACTCTGAATCTCCTGTGATATGCAGACTTCCAGCTTAGAAACAGCAAATTACTGTAACCTGTGTTAAATTACCAAATAACTTTCACTCAACACAGTTCTTTTATTACAAAGAAAGGTGCGTACTTAGGAGAAGGTCTCCAAGCATTAGAATCATATATTTTATACCTTTTCTGATTAAAATCAACACTATTATATCAATCGTAGCAACCACAGACAAATTATAAATGAACACTACAGCATCATATCTCTCCAATGCCCAGATTTTTGCCTCATATTTTTGCTCTATTCCTCAAAAAATGTGTGTTTTTCAAGTACATCATTGAGGATTGAAGTCACTAAATAATGGCAGACGTCTGAGTTTCAGATATGACATCCTTCAGAAAATGCATGTTAATGCAAAGCCTGTTATTCTATCAATGTTCAAAGTCTATATGAGCAATATTTAAAAATTGTCCGTTTTTGGCCTTTTGACACCCCCCCCCCCATTATTTTTACCTTTGTCCAGATTTCTTGATCTAAGAGGTTAAGAAGTATGTACAGCATTAATTCTGCTATCTAAGATCTTATATCTGTGTTTATGTCTTTCCATATTAGGTATGAGTACCGAAATCTAAAAAAATAACTTTCTACAAATAACAGAACTTTTTACACTTTGTCTTGCTAGCATTTCCCGTAGTTGGCAGGAAGTAAATCATCAGATATGTAATGAAAAACACTCAGGAATCCATCTCATAATCAAAGCATATTAAAATAAAATAGCATTTCTCCTTCTCTGTATGCCTTGCTTGTCACACCTGATATAATTTGTCTGTTTACCTCTGCCATTAACAGCAAATGCCATAGTTATCCAGCTTTTTTTTTCAAGGTTTCTTCCTTGTCATAATGAGGAGAAAATTATATGATTAGTTAGGTTAGTACCCTTTTTCAAAAAGCAAGTTGGTAAGGTTTTTTGCTCAGGTGGTGGGGAGGTGTCCCCATCACTTTTCTTATTTTACTTGTGACAAATTCAAGTGGATCCTGCTGTATGCTCCCCCTGGCAAGACAACCACACTGAGATTGTTATGACTGGTTCTGTTCTTGAGGTTGTCTACAACCACACTGAGATTGTTATGACTGGTTCTGTTCTTGAGGTTGTCTACAACCACACTGAGATTGTTATGACTGGTTCTGTTCTTGAGGTTGTCTACAACCACACTGAGATTGTTATGACTGGTTCTGTTCTTGAGGTTGTCTACAACCACACTGAGATTGTTATGACTGGTTCTGTTCTTGAGGTTGTCTACAACCACACTGAGATTGTTATGACTGGTTCTGTTCTTGAGGTTGTCTACAACCACACTGAGATTGTTATGACTGGTTCTGTTCTTGAGGTTGTCTACAACCACACTGAGATTGTTATGACTGGTTCTGTTCTTGAGGTTGTCTACAACCACACTGAGATTGTTATGACTGGTTCTGTTCTTGAGGTTGTCTACAACCACACTGAGATTGTTATGACTGGTTCTGTTCTTGAGGTTGTCTACAACCACACTGAGATTGTTATGACTGGTTCTGTTCTTGAGGTTGTCTACAACCACACTGAGATTGTTATGACTGGTTCTGTTCTTGAGGTTGTCTACAACCACACTGAGATTGTTATGACTGGTTCTGTTCTTGAGGTTGTCTACAACCACACTGAGATTGTTATGACTGGTTCTGTTCTTGAGGTTGTCTACAACCACACTGAGATTGTTATGACTGGTTCTGTTCTTGAGGTTGTCTACAACCACACTGAGATTGTTATGACTGGTTCTGTTCTTGAGGTTGTCTACAACCACACTGAGATTGTTATGACTGGTTCTGTTCTTGAGGTTGTCTACAACCACACTGAGATTGTTATGACTGGTTCTGTTCTTGAGGTTGTCTACAACCACACTGAGATTGTTATGACTGGTTCTGTTCTTGAGGTTGTCTACAACCACACTGAGATTGTTATGACTGGTTCTGTTCTTGAGGTTGTCTACAACCACACTGAGATTGTTATGACTGGTTCTGTTCTTGAGGTTGTCTACAACCACACTGAGATTGTTATGACTGGTTCTGTTCTTGAGGTTGTCTACAACCACACTGAGATTGTTATGACTGGTTCTGTTCTTGAGGTTGTCTACAACCACACTGAGATTGTTATGACTGGTTCTGTTCTTGAGGTTGTCTACAACCACACTGAGATTGTTATGACTGGTTCTGTTCTTGAGGTTGTCTACAACCACACTGAGATTGTTATGACTGGTTCTGTTCTTGAGGTTGTCTACAACCACACTGAGATTGTTATGACTGGTTCTGTTCTCGAGGTTGTCTACAACCACACTGAGATTGTTATGACTGGTCCTGTTCTTGAGGTTGTCTACAACCACACTGAGATTGTTATGACTGGTTCTGTTCTCGAGGTTGTCTACAACCACACTGAGATTGTTATGACTGGTTCTGTTCTTGAGGTTGTCTACAACCACACTGAGATTGTTATGACTGGTTCTGTTCTTGAGGTTGTCTACAACCACACTGAGATTGTTATGACTGGTTCTGTTCTTGAGGTTGTCTACAACCACACTGAGATTGTTATGACTGGTTCTGTTCTTGAGGTTGTCTACAACCACACTGAGATTGTTATGACTGGTCCTGTTCTTGAGGTTGTCTACAACCACACTGAGATTGTTATGACTGGTCCTGTTCTTGAGGTTGTCTAATTTTGCATTCGTGCCTGTTCTTTAACCAGGCTATATGCTCAACACTGACTTGTTTGCTATTCTTGAATTTCAGCTGTTCTCATTGACAACTCCTTGTGGAAGTTAGCTAGCTCATACTTTGGTGTAGCCACCTGTTCTTTTAATGTTATTGTGTCCTCTAGGACCACCTTCACCATGGATATTAGGGACATGAAGGTGACGTTTAGATTCTGAAACCCTCAAACAACTGCCATCATGCTTGTCCATCACAATGGCCCTGCAATGTCCATTCAATTACTTTAACTTGTGGTAGACAAAATATGAGTTCAGTGTATTGTTATGATCTGAATAAAAAAGGTTTAATCACCAACAAAGGATAACAATACTGCATTGATTTAACAAAATAATTGAAGTTTTTCCACAGGGTAGCAGAGCATAATCAAATGAAAGGTGTCCCATGTGTACCCATCACATAACAGCTAACATTTGGAAACTTTGTCCTACATGGCAGTGTTGGAGTTAGAATATTAAATGAATGGCAAGGTATACTACTGGAATAATGTAACATGAGTGGTGGTAATGGTGGGGGTTACTAACATCAGTGGCCATCTAAATTTGAAATGATGACGTCTACTAGGAGACACAAATCGGGATTCAGAGAGATCCCAACCATGAGCAGTAAGTGCTGCAGCAAAAAGGGTCCTTTAACAAGGTCACAAGAAACATTGAATCAGAGACACATTGGCTGCAATGGCAACAGACCTCATTATTGGCTAGCCTTAAGACAACTATTTGGAAATAGTATTTTTTGACACAGGTTTTTCCTTTTTCTTACCTTCCCAACAAATGAACAATTGATCTGAAAAGCTCAAACATTTAGTTCTATCAAGACAGTACCTGAGTTGTCTGTGGACATCCAAGGTATGGAGTGTCCTTTCTCCCTCCTTTCTAGGTTCAGGAAAGAAAACGGGGAAATGGATAGCTTGTCTTAAATTAAGCTTGGATACCACTTTAGGCATAAAAGAATAATTTGTTTTCAAAGAATCCCTGTCCATATGGAAAATGAGATTAAGTTGATTCACCATAATAACCTAAAACTCAGCTACCCGTCTTTTTTTCCATGTTGAGAACCTCAAGTTATCCAGATTAGCTGGGGAAAAAAAGGACCAAGTATTAGCTTCTCTAATACAAATTAAGATCCCAAGGAGAGGCCACCAGTTTTCTTGGTGGTCTCTAATGCAAAACCCCTTTAAAGTACATTTTGTAATTAGACTGTATTGAAAGAGGATGATCCATGAGCAGACATGCTGAAATGGCCAATAAATGAACCTCGATAGAGGAGTAAGAAAAGCAGTAGGGTAGTAACACACAAATATTGTAGAACCCAAGAACAATTAGCCATGAATGTGTACTGTTATGTTATTGGCACCAAATGGAAAACCTTTTCCATTTTCTAATATATGATTTTCTAGTAGCAGCATTTCTTGCCTCCATTAGTAAGTGCCTGCTGAAAGTCCTCAGTAAACAGTTGCCTGAAAGAAATCCATTTCCAAAAGAAGGGAGTCACAAAACTGATCTTGGGGGTTTCCTTCTGAATCTTCAAAAGAACCCAGGATATTCATAGAAAGGGTGGAAAAGCCTACTGGAGTATTTGTGCCCAAGGAAAAGAAAAGGCCTCTGTCTTCCAGACCTTCTTGCCTGTAGTCCTGAAACAGAATCTTTCCAGTGGATGTTTCAGATAGGAGGCAAAGAGGTCTATTTGATAAACTCCCCACAGATGGATTAAACCATGGAGGACCCTCAGTCTAGTTTCTATTTTGAGGGTCTGTCCTAGCCCTGCTCAGTTTTTCTGCTATAGAATTTTGCTCTGTCAGAATGTAGAATACCTGTAGAGTGAGACTGATCTGTGAAGCTATATTACAAGCTAAAATGGCTAGTCTGTAAAGGAGGTACAACCTGGTTCCCCCATTGGTTGGTGATGTACCACATGACTGTTGTATTGTTTGTAACCACATGAAGAGGTCCCATGGACCAGAGATTATTCAGACAGTTGAGTGCTTTGATCAGGACACATATCTTCTTGATATTATTCTGTTTATATCCATCCCACACTCCCTGCACTTTTAACCCTTCTGAAACCGCTCCCCAAGCAAAGTCCAAAGTGTCTGCAGTGACTGCTTTGGAACAGGGAGGGAGAAGGAGAGACCTGGATTTAAAGATATCTGTTGTAATAGTAAACTACTCCTATCCAAAGAAATTAAAGAAGACTAGATACATGCTTGTTTTTTTTTCTTTATTTTTGACAGGAAAAATTAGGACAACTGAGTTACTAATCACAGCATCTGCTTCTCTAGGGATGAGCACAGCATTCTGACACAACAGGAAAACTGAAAGAAAAGAGTAGCTCTCCTTTGCCTAATGATAGGATCCCAACAACTGTAGAGAAAATAGCTGACCCCTGACCGATAGTGGCTGTAGGTGCTGCACCAGAGGGATCCAAGGCAAAAGGTGAGTGGTCTGAGGTACAACAAATATGCACAGCAGAGTAATTTTCCTGAGATTGAGATAAATTGCTAGCAAAGGCTGTTTATTTATTGTTTTTTTTATTTTTGTGGGTGGAAGATGGATCGACTGTGGGACTGGTAGTCTGTTTCATAGTATGGCTGAAAATGGTGCCTCTTTCCCAGGGAAGACAAGCAGCAATTGTTATTAAACACTACCAGTCCACAAAATTTACTTTTTTGACAGAAAAACAATAAAAAGCACTTTAAGATACCATGCTAAACATATAGAAGTAAAATAAACACAATTTCTCCACAAATAAATGTATTCAGTCAGTTTACACCACTTTTAAAATGACAGAAAAATCAAGCACTCCATTTAAAAGTGTATTATAGTCTTCAGACAGTCCATTAAAACACAACACTCCTAGATTTAAAATAGTGTTCCTGAAGATGGAAGTAATAAAACATAAACAAAATTAAGAAAATAGAACCCCCCCCCAAGGTGAACTTATCTGCCCAAGGAAAGCACAAGCTGACTATCAATCCTCGAAATCCTCAGAAGAGAGTACTCACCAGCATCAATAAAGCTCTGAAGGGCTTCTTGCCCAGACTTGTCTTTTAATGAATTCAACCTGAGCTGTCTGACAATTTTGTTGCATGGCAGGTGCCCTGAAGCTATGGAAGCTGACTAGCTGTTATATCCTTGATAGGATATAATTCATGTAGCTAAGGCTGCTGTAGGAGTGATCAATATGATGAACATTTAACAGTCCCAGTATTTAGTGGCTCCCCTCCCCCCAGTATGACAGTCTGAGTTCATTAGTCTATGCAAGCTTAAAGAAATAGCCCGCCAACACACACACACACACACACACACACACACACACACACACACACACACACACACACACACACACACACACACACACACACACTCACAGACAAAACCGTTCACAGGCACAGACACTTGCCATACAGCAGACAATTCCCAGCACTACGCACGCACACACACACACACACACACACACACACACACACACACACACACACACACACACACACACACACACACTCACACACACACACACACACACACAGACAAACCCATTCACAGACACTCGCCATACAGCAGACAATTCCCAGCACTACGCGCTCACACACACACACACACACACACACACACACACACACACACACACACACACACACAAAGACAGACACCATACAGCAGACAATTTCCAGCACTACGCACACACACACACACACACACACACACACACACACACAAACACACACACACACACGCACACACAAGCACACATGCACACATGCACATGCACACATGCACACACACCCACACACATACACACACACACACACACACACACACACACACACACACACACACACATTGATTAACCCATTCACAGACACAGACACTCGCCATACAGCAGACAATTCCCAGCACTATGCACACACACACACACACACACACACAGACACACACACACACACACACACACACACACACACACACACACACACACACACACACACACACACACACACACACACACACACACACACACACACACACACACACACACCACCAGTACTTCTCCACCAAGCTCTCTGTTTTGGCCATGTTAAATAATGTGACTAGCAGGTTTGATTTATGCAGCCCATCAGTTCTGTGAGCAAATTAGCTACATCAATCCCTTAATGCAGACATTTCATGGGAAAAGCACACTTGTGATCATATGCCACTCCCCAGGAATGCCTCATTAACATTTGCTGTAAGTTGGATGGAGAGCCCACCATTGTGATTTTTCATACTGTAAAAAATCATTGTGGCAGGGCTATCTGAATCAGAAAGGGCTGCTGCAAGTAGTAAAGCATCCAATTTAGAGCTTACCATCTGCAGTAACCCTTTATGAATCACAGAGATGGACTGCTAGCCCATGTTAATTAAAAGGCAAAAGCACCTAGAAGTAAAACAATACTATATTGATTTGCTGAAGGCTGAAAAGTTTGCAGGAGGGGATTGACTGATTCAGTTTGTCAGCAGTGCAGTATACTGACTTAATACCAGCATTGCACTATTGAATTTTGAATAACTAGATTAAATATTTTGTCATTTGAACCATTGCTCTGTAATACGTTTCCAAGTGTAAATTAAATATTTTCTTAATGGCACGAGTTTATATTATTGAGATTTTCAAAAGTATATTATGTACCTCTTCAAAATGTTTACATTTTAAGAAACATATTCATATCTGCTACAAATCCCTGAAAAGCTGCAGTGGCATATAAACTATGTACGTGCCTTCACTATGACTAAAAATACCACATCTAGATAAGGTTTTACCTAGAGAAAAACAACCGGTCATTATCTTGTCATAACATAAGCAAAAAATAAATATTTCCTTTTGCAAGGGGAAATCCCCTTACATACCTACATATTGGGGGCAAGCCTTACCCTTCAAACTTATATATTCGAACTTCATATTCACACAAAGACAAAGAAGCTATTTTTATACCCCGGCTAAGGGCAAAAATATTTTTCTTCATGGTCAATGGAGTTGTGGGAGCTGCAATCAGGGCATTTTGGGGAATTGATTGCATGTTTTCTGGGGTTGCCCTGGATTGTCTCATCTTAAGGGGACATTGTAAAGGATGAGTGAGAAGTTGTTGGGAAGCCACTTTAAACTGCAGTAATATGTGCTTTTAGTATGGTATAGCAGAGGAGACCACATATCGGCGTTTTGTCAGAAGTTCATATGTTCACAGGTAAGTGCTATGCAACTGGTCTTGAGACCATTTCAAGCCTAGGTAAGAACCCTATTCAAAACTTTCCTCTAGCTTCTAGGAGACAAGACAAGATAGACAGAATTTGAGGCTGCCCATCCAATTACCTAGCCTTCTCTTGAATGTGGCACGGGTGCTAATCTGCTTGACATGTAGTGGAAGTTTGTTCCAGAGGTGAGGGATACATATATACATGTATATCTGTCACACCAAATTGTCTTATTTATCTGCTGATCAAGGTTTAATTCCTTTAACTGTGTATTTGATGCACCGTTAGGTTTGCAGTCGAGTAGGAGATCAAATAGGGTTGGATCTTTCATGGAACAAAAGGCTAGACTCTGTGAAGGATTCTGTAAGAGACTGAGCACAGAGTAAGGGCCGACCGTGTCTCCTGATAACTAAGATGTTTCAGGACACTGATCTTTTCAGTTATGAATCTCTAAGGTCACTCACTTTATCTGATATGTTTAGATAAATGCATGCCAAAAGGTGCATTTACTGCATTATATTCAATAATGTGTCTGATAAGATGTGAGTAAAGGAGGATTAAGACTTCTCTGGATCTAGTGGAAATCCTTTTGCAAATTAGATGGGCCAGATTAAAGACCTTATAAACTACTGTGGGGACATGATGGTCAAATTATAAGGAATTATCAACAAGAGTACCCAGATCCCTTACAATAGTGTCTGATTGAAGGGCTGCATCTCCTATAAGTTATGTGAAACAGTTTTGTTTACAAAATGAACTATGCTACATTTTTGTACATTTAATCTGAGGCCATTGTCCTTGTGCCAATTGTTAATATGGTGTAAGCCATGTTGGAGCAATTGTGAGTCAGTTGAAAATTGAATAGCAACACCCAATTTACTGTCTTCTACAAAGTTAGTTAAAAAAAGGCCAAAAGTGCTGGCCTGGAGGTCTGAGAAATATATGTCAAATAGGAGAGGGTCCAAAACTGAGGCCTCTGGTATACCACTGGTAAATCATTTGCTATCAGAAGTGGCACCTGCTACCCTAACAATATAGGTTTTGTAAGACTACCGTTAGCTATCTATCACACAATATAATGATTTATATTCAGATTTACAAGTCTGCCAATAATGCTTACATGGGGAATAGTGTCAAAGGCCTTGGCCAGGTGTAGATATGCTGTATGCATTGTATAACCACTATCGACTGGCTTCAGTTACTTTTTCAAAGAAATTAATGAGGGTAAAGAGGCAGAACCTTCCTTCAATAAAGACAAATTGATGAGGTCCAGGGTTGAGATTTTCAATGTTCAGATTAATGATGTCTGAGATGATGCACTCCATAGCTTTACATATGAGGCTATCTGTGGTTGGGCCACTCTTGTGTAATGACATTAATATAGCTGTTTTCCAGACATCAGGAATGTATCCAGTGGAGAGACTTAAATTAAAGAGCATAGGTAGGGGTTCAGAAAGACCATATTTGGCACTGATAATCAGGCAACTTGCTATGTTGTCAGAGCGTATAGATTAAGTATTAGTTTTTGAAAGGGCTGAGAGAATTCACTCTTTAGTAATTAAAGGGCATGGCTGGAATTGTGAAACCTGTGGGATAGCTATAACTGTGGGTGAAGTAAATAAAATCTGCACTAAATTTGATAGCTATTATCTTAGCTATTTCCTTTCAGTCAGAGAGTGTAGTATTATTGAGAACTAGCTCCGAACACTGTTGGATGTTAGTTCTTAACTGGCTGACATAATTAAAGGAAGATTTGCAGTTATTTTCAGTTTAAGCAGCTATTTTATGTTCATACTCAACTATGAGCTTATGTGTGGTTCCCTTAAACTCTTTCTTAGTTTGTTTGCTTAAGTGTGATCTTAAAGTAGGTAGAATGAGGCCTCTTATACACATCAAACTGTCTCTTTCTCTTCTTATATAATTTACTTAAACAGGTATTCCACCATAGGGTTTTTTTTCAAACTTCTCATTATATTTGCTGCTGGTAGGGAATGCCTTATCAATGCAACTATATAAGTGGGAGTAGAGGTCAGAGGCACATGTAGTAGCAGAATTTATTTAAGTCATCAAGTAGTTGAAGAAAGTTTGTTTTAGAGAAGTCCCTAAAGACAGAGCTATTTACAGGGTATGTACCACTAGTTTTAATGGAAAAGGTGATTCAATTATGGTCTGATTTAACAAGACATGGTGATATGTATGCAGATATGCAAGAAGTGGTCATATTTATGAGGACTAGATTCAGGATATTGAAGCCCCTAGTAAGATGGTTAACTATTTGTGAAAGAGTGTTAGCATTTATAAAGGCAAGGATGCACCGAGCATGCTGACCATTGGCAGTGTAGGTCAGCCATTTTATTGATGGATAGTTGAAGTCCCCCGATGGAAAGGTCTTGGGTTCGATGGGAATTTCAACTAATGTTTTAACATAGCTATCAAGCTCAGAAGGGGGCATTGAAGGTGTTCTGTAACTAGCTATGAAGAGGTAATTAATATTGCTGAGGATGATTTGGACTTCTAGGAATTTAAATGAGGTGCCTCAGTGTCTCAATGAATCTGTAGTGACTTGATGATATCCTTGACAAATAATGATGTCTCCCCATGATCACCACTGGGTATGAAGACATGATAGGCATTATGCCCATGAATAGAGGGAGTGTTTTGTTTGCTATGAAGCCATGTTAATCTCTAGACTGCTATTACTGGCAGCAAAGGCCTTAACCATGAATTGGAAGACTCAAAAGGAGCCAATAGAAGGAGAGTTGGAAAGTTTAATTTTGGATCTGACAAACACAGCAAAAATGATCCATAGTGGGGAGGATGGGCAGGGATAAATGGATACCGTGGTTCTAATACAGCTAAAGAATGAAGGCACCAAATTGCTGAAGGATAATATATAGGATATATATACGTAAGCATATCACTCATTTAAAGGGGGAGGAACGTCAGGACAAAATCTAGCCCTATTATTGACACATGGGAATGTTTTTGAGTGTAACTATTAGTAGCAAGTCCAGATAATCCCAGAAGCATAATTAGACTTCAAATAATGTTGGATTGATGCCATAAATATTTTTGTGATATTGTTCATAAAGGTTATGAGTAAAGCAGTGATTTGCTAGTCCCACTTTCAACTTTTTATTTTGATTACTTTTTGGGAATTAAGAAACTGTGAACTAGAATTTATTTTTGTTTTTCCCATTTTTTATTCTAATAATGTTATTCAATAAAAAGTGAAAAATAAAATAAAAATTATAAAAACTGATACAACAATCAGCAGAGTGCTTTAGCATTTGTACCACAGCACGTCCCTAAGACAGGCGATGAATAATATACACAGGTATCAGCCTTGTCACCCCTAAACCAATTCTAAGTACATAATGCTATATAAGGCAGGATCAAATCTGCTTCCACAGCACCGTGGTAAAGAGAAGCAATACAATATAGTTTTTGTGACATAACCCATTTCCCTGACATCTTGGGTGCCATAGATTGTAAACTAATTTCTGTCAATATCCATCTAATATAGAGAGTCTGTGATACATCAACAGGAATGATTTCCACTCCTTGAAATCGGAGGTGTTCTGTAATGCTCAGGGCATTATTTATAATGTGCCCATGTGTTACCTCGGCAGTTCACATGATTTCACACTTGTCACACATCCAACCAGTACCAATGGGATGGGTAAGGAGACTTCTCACAGGATCAGCTCATTGGGAAATACACACACACATGCGAAATAGACAAGTCTATGTAAACATGTTCCTTGTGAACAAGGAGCAGTACCCCTAAAATATGTTGTGCTGTGTGTTGCAGGTGATGCTAGATATGTTTTTCAGCCATGATTGATGACCCCCACTATGCAACCCCCCAGACCCTGCAGGAAATGGCATATAACACAGGTCATAAAGAAGTGAAAAACATATTCAAGTGTATACTCAAACTACTGAAAGGATAATTCTGATCTCAAAATACCTCAGGAAGGGCACTGTAGTCCAGTCCAGACTTGTGCAGCAAGACATTTGTTGTGTGCACCATGTCAGATAACATGGCATTGAACAAACAAATGGACAATGCAGTGAACATCACAGTAGGACCTTCCATAACAGTTGTAGCAGCAGTAGAGGTAAAGATGTAGAGTCAGGAGAGGAACATGCAGCAGTATTAGCACAGCTGACATAGAGGTCAGCACAATATATTACAGCATTGGCAAAGGTATGGCTTCAGGTCCTCAACTATGCACCATGACACTGGCAACATAGACTAAAATTATGCCAGGCTATGCAGGTAGTGCATGGACTGGCCATATTAGGCATCACACATCACCATACCCACAGACAGCAGGAGATGGGTGGGGCACAGCCATTATCATTTGCACAGGAAGGGGGCACAGTCACAGGTGAATGTAGCACTATAATATAGGGCTCCAGCTAAGGTCAGTGAACACATTAGCCAAGTACTCAAGAAGCATGTGAAGAGTCATGTATTACCTCCTCCAGTAGTGGGGTCAAGCTGCTACAATAATTGAATAGGTGGTATGCAATGTGATGGCTTGTGGTATCAGGACTCAGTGTGGTCCATAGCAGGGAAGGGGTAGAACTATAAGACTGTGTGCATGCATCCTGATCAGGCATCCCATGTGTTGAACCTGATGAGCACTGTCATCCACAATCAGGACAATGGTTATTGGTACTACTAATGAACATAAACATATAAAACATTTGTTAAAAAATAGACTTAAAAGTACAGAACATAATTGGTCTGTTAGTTGCAGTCAGATAAGTGTTTTCACAGTGCACTTAAAATTAAACCTCTGCTGCCCTTTGCTTCAAAAAGGGAGCTATTGAACAATAATCATTTAAACCTGGCTTGCAACAAGCATTTAATCTCAGTTGCCATTTAGTTTCTCGGGCTTCTAATTCGAATTCATCATCCCCATCTATTGTTTTAACAATGTTTTCATTATTAGTACCAATACTAATATTTTTATCTTGAATGTATTGACTATTGTGGGCAGCATGTTGCTTTGTATATTACTTACTCAGGGGAAGTATGCTTTTAAGTTTAGTCAGGATAATTTCATAGATGCAAACAAAATCATGAATAATTGCTTAAGTAATTAGAGTATATAAAGGAAGTTACATCATAATTGAATGACTCTGATGAAGCCAATTCATGTTTCTTGGTGAAAGCACTTAGTTGGTTTTACTTCAACAGTATTTAATGTTAAACAAATGTATTTCATGCAAATACCACCTAGGTGACTCACTTTTTTACTTTTATTATTTGTTTACATGTTTTGAGCCATTTGGCTTCTTTTTTGATATATTTTACTTCTTGCATGGAGTCCTAGAGCAGAATCTTGATAAATGATTGTTCAGAGAGGAGGCAAAGACGTCTATTTGAGGAACTCCCTACAGATGAATGAAATCTTGGAAGACCCCCCCGATCTTGTTTCCATTCATGGGGGTCAGCCTGTGTCCTACTCAGATTGTCTGCTGCACAATTTTAATCTGACAGAATGTAGGATGCCTGTAGAGTGAGATTGTGCTGTGAAGCTATATTCCAAGCTAAAATGGCTAGCCTGCAAAGGAAGGACAACCTGGTTTCCACTTACTTGTTGATGTACTACATGACAATGGCATTGTCTGTAACAACCTAATGATGTCTTGGAAACCAAAGATGTTCAACTCTAGTTAAATGCCTTGATCAGGGCAAGAATTTATTTTATATTTATGTGCTTGCATCTGTCCTGGGTGTTGCACACATCTTGCACTTTTACCTCTCCCGAAAATGCTCTCCAAGCAAAGTCCGAGGAGTCTATGATGACTGACTGCTTTTGAATACTGAGGGTGAAGGAATGCCCTGGATTTATGGATATCTTTTGTCTCCACCAAGTGATTCCTCTTCTGATGAACCCCAGCACTGGGATTTAAAAAGACAAAGGGTGTTCATGCTGGGACCAAAAAGACTTCAGATACCACTGGATCTTTTTCATGTTGAGTCTTGTGTAAAGATTGGACTTACAAAACCACAGGTATGATAAATACAGCTTTTAATACAAAGTCAAAATCACAAAGCTTTCAGGATTAAGTCCCTTCATCAGTGTTCAATAATAGTACCGCTGGTTTCGTAAGTCCAGTCTTGTCACAAGACTCTACATGAGAAAGACTCAGTGGTATCTGAAGTCTCTTTGGTCCCAGCACCATTGACTATGTTTGTGCGGTCACCTGCTTCTGTTGTGTGGTCATGTGGAGTCTTGTCAGGGGTATCATGAGAATCACAGAAGCAATGCGGCCCAAATCATGAGGTATTCCCTCTATGTGACCAAAGTCTGAATGGAAAATCCTAGAAATATATCTCTTTTTTTCCTGTAGAAGAAAATCTCATTGAACTATGATGTGTAGTTGGCATCCCAGAACATAATCCGATGATAAGGAGTCAAAAAAGAATGTTGAATGTTCACTGGGAATCCCAGCTTGTGTTAGAAATCTCTCACCAAAGACAGGGATTCCTGACACTTTGAAAAAGACTTTGGGAAGATATGCACATTGTCCAAATACGGAAAAATGTGGATACAATGTTGCCTGTAATGAGCTATAACTGGAGCCAGACATTTTCTGAATACTCTTGGTACAGTGGATAATCCAAAGGATAAGGCAGAGAACTGATAATGTGATGCAGATGCATGGAATCTTCAGACATGCCTGAGATCTGGATGAATAGGTATGTGATGATAGGCATCTTTTAAATCTAGTGTTACCAGAAAATTTAATGAGGAGGAAGAGGTATCAGGTTCTGAAATGACAGAATTTGGAGACTATCATGAAGAAGTTTAGGAAGGAAAGACCCAGGAGTGGTTTCCAATCATTTTCTTTCATTGGCACTAAAAACATCCTTGAATAAAATCCTTTTCCATCCAGGAAGGGGAACCAGTTCTATCACTCCTTGGACAGCATATGATAAAGGACAAGTGGAAAGAAAAGATTCTGATCTTGTGGATGAAGAGTTAGCCCCAAGAAAGAAGGAATTTCCTCCCATTGCCATCTGTAACCTTGATGAATGATCTTTAGAAACCATTTGTCTGAAACTATCTGTAGCCAAAAAGAAACGTGGAGATTCAGAAATTCTGGAAGAGAAATGGGAATGTTAGGATGGGAGGTGGGAACAAAGTTTCTTAAATAGTTGTTCTGGTTTATTGGCCTGTCCTTGGTTTTTGGAGTTTACAGAATTCTTCTTGGAGCCCACTTGCCACTTTGTCATAAACATCTGTTTACCTGCATTTTGTAAAGGCTGATTATTTTGTTTCTTACAATAAATGGTTGAGGAGTTAGAGAATCCCTTGGAAAGTTTGGAAAAGGGGGGCTTAAAAATATTAGAGACTCCCTGTATCAACTTACCCTTTTCACTACACTTTTTGATCACTTCTGCAGCAGTGGCTAAAAACTAAATCTTTATCCAAACGAGAATTTAAAATCTCATTTTTACCTTCATCTGGGAGGTTTTGAGAATGCAGCCATGCAAACTACCACTGGCCATAGCCCTTGAAGAAGTATGAACAGAGTCATACAGACATTATATACAATGAGTAGTGACTTGAACTATAGAAGAAATTAAATTACTTAAATCAGATTCTCCTCACAAGAAGAAACTGCATCCTTATACTTTCACAATTAATCAGGACAAACCATAACATTTGAGCCTTGCAGTTAGTTCAAAATTCTGAAAATCAAAGTTGCAGAAGCATACACTTTCCCCTATACTTATTAATAATCATCCTACCATTATCAGAAATAGTAAGAATCAAATTAACTAAGTGTTTAGTTGCAGAAGGACTAACTAAAGCTATGGCACATTCTGAAAAAAGTCTCAGAGAAAAGGAAATCCCTAAAGGGAGAATTAGAAACTGAACTCTCCTCTGAGTCTGAATCAGAAACATGAGGAGAAAACCATGTATCTCTCCTTTCATCCTCCTGAACAGATTGAAAATGTTGAATCTCTTCAGGAAAGGAAGTATCCCTCTTTCTTGTATCAGGAACTACCCTACAAGAAGAAGAAGGCTCAATAGCTGGAATCCAATCATGAGCCAGAGCCAGTAAACTAGTTTTGTCTAAGGAAATTTGAGGAGGGGGAGTAGATACATGCTTAATGCTCAGCTTCTTGTTAACAGGAAAAATGGGGCCAACAGTGCTATTAGTGGCAGTGGCAACAACAATAGCTTCCCTAGGGGTGGGAACAACATTCAGTTTGACAAGACTGGCTCTCCCTACTCCACTGAGGGAACTTGGGAACCACAGAGGGTGCAGTTATTGCCCAGTCCATAGTGGCTGTATGTACTACACCAAAGGTATTTAGGGTAACATTTGAATTGTCAGAGGTACAACAAATGGAAATGGAAGAGTCACATACCTGTGTCTGAGACAAGTTACTAGTCTGCTGGAGTGGCAAAGACTAGTTGCTTTTTTTTTTTTTTTTTTTCATTTTGAGGCTGGAAGAAGGATTGCCTGTAGGACCAACAGTTTATTCTATGGTCAAGTTAAAAATGATGCCTCTTTCCTTGGGAGAACAAATAGCAAATGCCAGGATAAAAAAAAAAGTATTTAAATGCCACTTTTTTCCCCAGACCAACAACATTCCAAAGCACTTTAAAACACTCTGTCAGCCCCACAAGGTAAAATGAATATTATTTCTCCACAGCAAAAAAAAAAAATTTTTTATTTACTTTAAACAACTTTTAAACTGACAGCAAAAAAGAGCACTTCTGTATAGTCTTATGACAATCTGTTAAACCATAAATTCCTAACTTTAAATAAAATAACTTTGCTAAAGAGGAAAGCATAAATAATAACCAAAATTATGAAAAAGAACATTTTAATGGAACCTATCTACCCAGCAAAGGAACAGCACAAGCCAAAAGGCAATTCTTGAAAGCTTCAGAGGAGTGTACTCTTTGGCAGCAGTTATACCCTGAAGTGCTTTGCATCCAGAATTGTCTTTGAATCTATGACAAACCATTGAATGGAAAGTCATATGATTGAAATCATATGACTGAACAATTAGTCCATCAAAAAAAAATAAAAAATCCAAATGAAAACAACGCCATCCAACAACAGAAAAAATGCCACTAATTCCAAGATTGCACTACAGTGAGGAAAAGGCAAATTTCCTGATCCCTACTGTAATGCGATCTCAGTCAGAAAGGACTGACAGACTGAATTTTTGATCATATGACTTTTGACAGTCTGTCCATTAGATCATGTGACAGAAACCCTTTGTCTTTTAGTCAGCTCAGCTCAAGTTGCCTGACAGTTTGGGTACATGAAAGGTGGCCCGAAGCTTTGGAAACTGGACAGATATTATATCCTTGGCAGGATATAACCCATATAGTTAAGGCTACTTCAGCTGTGATCAATATGAAGAAAATGTACTCTTTCATAGAAAGGATGGCAAAAGTATGGAACAAACTTTCTAAAGAGGTATTAGGGTCAAAAACTGCACCTGATCTCATGAATGCGTGGAAAAGGCATTAGGTCTTTATTACAAGGACGTTTGGTGGTTGATTACTAAGATAGGCCTTTTTTAAACATTTGTTTACCAAGTGAGTGAAGGTCCATACATCTTTTTTTTCACCCATAACCCATGCATACAATATATAAATATATTGAAAATGTGGTATACAAATCAAAAAGCATGTTTTTGGGAAGACACAACCCATGCAGACAAACAGAGAGCATGTAATAGTCTGAGGTGTGTGTGCTTGTGTGTGTGTGTGTGTGTGTGTGTGTGTGTGTGTGTGTGTGTGTGTGTGTGTGTGTGTGTGTGTGTGTGTGTGTGTGTGTGTGTGTGTGTGTGTATATATCTATATCTATATATATATATATATATATATATATATATATATATATATATATATATATATATATATATATATATATATATCTATATATATATCATTTATTTTGGTGATTCACCATTTAATTAAAAAAAAATAAGAATATTCATTTGGTAGAGTTAATTTTGTTGCCAGAATGTAGTTGCTGTGTTTTTAGGTTGAATCCTGATCACTAGTTTAGTTAGCTAATTTTTGTAATGTCTGTCATTGTGATATTTTTGTTCTGTGTTGTGTACATTTAGTGATTACAGTCAGTAGATAGTGTTAATGAATGTAAAGACGATTGATGCTTTATATAAGGAAACACTGCTGGTTAGTGCAATTCATAAAATTACACTGACAGCATTCGATTGTTTATGGAGATGTCTCTCTTTTTCAAACTAATGTGGTCATAGAGTTGGCATTCTTAGGTTTAGAGGGTGGATTGAGGTTTGCGCCTACATTGGTTGTGCAATGGGACTTGCGCCCTTCCCTCATTTCCTGTACATATTTTTGTTCTTTATTCTCCAAAACTGTGAGACTTGCAATTTTACAGTTGCAGGTTTTGCTTTGCTCATAAAGAAGGGGTTTGACAGAAACCTAATGTTATGACAAGAACACTAAGACAACAGGGTCTAACAGTACAATTTTAGGGTAAAAGAGATCACATAAAAATAGAATATCATGGATATATACATACAGAAATTTATAACATGTACATTTATAAATTTATAACAAGAAACTGTCTTTAGCTGTATTTTGTGGAAGAAAATGTACTATTTAGATAATTTTTGTTTCTTTTTTTCTGAGCGTCCTTTGCTCACAGTTATTTAATAAGGTTATACAATGCAACTGTGAAAAGGGGTTTTTAAGTTGCTAAGCTCTCGCTAGCTCAAGCGCATTCCCGTACTGATACTACAGGATACTGCTGTACTACTACGGCTGTACCAGAGCAGCTTACAAAAGATGCGCTGATGAAATTATTTCTAACTTCATCTCTGGAAGAAAAGGTAGTCATAACTGTTTGTTTCTGAATAACTCCTGCATGAATGTCTCTTATAGAATATGGAACTGCAACTGTGTAAAGGTGTGTTAAGTGGCTAGTGCTCAGTAGCTCGATGCATCTTTCTTACTGTCCTATTACAGGATATGGTTGGACTATTACAGTCATTACCAAGCCATTCTGATTTCTCTGGTTAGCTTAACCTAATTAATCTTGTTTAATTTGCTTGTTTTTTAACGTAAGGGTGACAGTATCTTTGACATCTTCTGCTCAGTCAGGCTGCTAATAATTTCATTTTGTATTACTGTTTCATTTTGTTTATTGCATACCTACTCTACCAACACCATTAACTCCTTCCTCCTGCAATCAATTCTCAGCTCCCCTAAAGACTTTCTTTTATCTAACATCCTCTTTGTCTTCCCTTTTTCTAGGCTGTACATGCCAGCTAACTCTGCAGTACAGAACACACCTCTACCCTGCCCAAAGCTAAACGTGACTTATCAGCTCAACTAATAAGGCATTGCAAAGGACACAACCTTACACCGGAACTCACAAAGGGTGAAATCAGACTAAAAAACTTCACCAAGGCAAACTAGACCTTCCTAGGTGAAGGTATAAATGCATTCCAAGCCCTACCCAAAGCTGAAAGTGGCAACTACACCAGAGCTTACACTAAAGCCCTTTACAATCACTTACATAAGTGTATAAACACAGCTGTACCAAATAGAATCAAAGTCAGAGCCCCAAGTAAATTCAAGCAGCCATGGTGGACTTACAGCCTCAACAAACTCTACAATAAAAATAAAAAGTTGCTGTCCAAGAAAAAATGAGACAAAGACAAGGACCCAGCAATGGGAAAGCACCCTCCTCAGCCTTAACAGGCAAATAAGACAACTTTTCAAATGCTCCAAGAGTTCCTTTGAGAAACCTAGCAAGTACCGCCAAGGATAACCATAAGGCCTTTTACAGCTGTGTAAGTAACCTAACGGATAGGACCCAAGAATGTGCAGAACTGGTGACCAGTGGTATCACACACACTGACCCCACAGAGATAGTGAACCTGCTAGGAGATAGGTTTGGAAAAAATCTCACTCCCTTATCCCCCCCAACTTACAGCAATCCCTCCCCCAAACACCCCCCATCTTACATATCTGAAGAGCAGGTCCTCAAAGCCCTGTACAAGGCAAAGAACATGGCCTCTATGGGTCTAGATAACATCCCATGCTATCTTCTAAACAGGATATAAGATGAACTATCATCACTACTAAGTGCCCATTTCAGTCATAGCCTAACCACAGGCTGTGTTCCTGCAGAATGGGGAACAACTACAGCTATTCCCCTCCACAAAAGTGGCCTAGCAATAGACCCAGGGCATTACAGACCCATAAATCTGACCAGCCTCATCTGCAAGGCCATGGAATATATCATTATGGACCTCTTAAATAAAGACATAGGTGACCTCCAAACTCTGGACCCTACCCAATGTAGCTTCATGAAGAGGAGATCCTGCCACTTAAATCTGGTGGATTTCTTTGAAAGTGTGACCAAGGCCATTGATGAGGGCACATCTGTGCACAGAGCATACCTCACCTTGGCAAAGGCTTTTGACACAATCCTGCATTCAGGCATTACTGACAAACTTAGCAAACTGAATGTAAACCCTTTCGTTGTAAGATGGATTGCCAGCTGGCTCAGAAACCAGACACACACTATCAAACTTGGTGACTCCACATGAACCAGAAGACCTGTTACCAGTGGGGTGCCACAGGGATCATTGCTGGGCCCCCTACTGCTTAGTATATACTTCTCAGAAGTTCAAGTCAAAACTAAAGGGTTGTGGTTGACCAGGTTTGCAGATGACTGCAAACTTGGTGCAGTCATTGAATCCCCAAATGATATCAGTATACTCCAGTATGGTCTCACACAAACCAGTGACTGGTGTATTAGTCGGGCCTATATTAAATCAGCAAATGCTTAAAAAAGCCAACGCTGATTGATCGACCCTAGTTCAGCGAACACTAAAAATCCTGAACACTCGGAACAGCAATTTTTTTCCCAGGGAAAAAAAATCGCTGCTCCACAAAAAAAAAAAAAAAAAAAAACTTAAAACAGTAACTCTGATGTGGGGGGCTGTGCCCACCACACATCCCCCCTACTTAAATATACCAACTCTGAGATCACACCACAATGGAGGAAATGGCAAACTCCCAAGAGAAAAACATCACTGTCCCGGGTGTTCGGGATTTTCAGCATTTACTGAAATAGGGTTGATGAATCACCATTCGCTTTTTTAAGCATTCGCTGATTCACTATAGACCCTATTAGTCACGGTCTCAAACTGAATGCAAATAAATGCATCGTCATTCCCTTTGGCACAAACAATGTTCCTTCACACTATCAAATCAATAACAATACCCTAAGTACCCATCAAGTCGTAAGGGACCTTGGATCACAGGTTGACTACGACCTTAACTTCAACCACCAAGTGTCTACCATTGTAAGGAAAGCTTTCCATGTAGCTCACTTGATTAGTAAAGGCATTGCCTCAAGAGCAAAAGAAGTTATAACCCCCCCCATAATTGTCAGTTATCCAGTCCATAATTGAGTATAACGCCCCATTTGGTATGTACCGTACTAAGTACCTACAGCAATTAGAGAGACCTCAGAGGTTTCTAACAAAGAAGATCAAGGGCCTCCAGCATGTGCCTTACACGGACAGACTAAAATCCCTGTCACTATACTCTGTATTACACAGATGTCTTAGGGGAGACATGCCTGGCATACAAAGCAACCTAAGACCCAAACATAATGAACTTACTGCATATCCATAAATTAAATGGGTCTAGGATTATCCATTCCAAGGACTTAAATATGTCCTGCAACTTAAGTAGGACATGCTCGGACAGCTTTATCTCCCAGTGACTGACACATCTTTGGAAAAGGCGACCAATTCTAGTGAAACAGTGCATCCCTATGACACTGTTCAAGAGGAACCTGGATGAGTGGATGGGGCACTATAAATTCTTACCTGGGATAGTGCCCACAACTCTCCTGGACATAGGCAGTTATCACTAAATGCAGTCTTGTATATTGACTAGGACCTTTAAGGTATTACATTGGGTTGAAATGGCTAGGCTTAAAATGACCTCTGAGTCGATATCTTAGTAATCTGCTGTGATCTTATGTATGTCATAGCCTGACTTGATACTGTAATAAATCTGACTCTCAAGGCTGCAGCACACCATTGAACCTATTCTGTTGCTGTTTTCCCTTCCCCAGTTTCTATTCTTCTGTAATGTCTTCATACCTATTGATCTAACCCACCATTCCTTTCACTCCCTGGTGCTTATTTTTTCCTGTACTCATTTATAGTATATCTTTTCCAGTGATACTCTGATCTTTCACTGATAAATTAATAAGATAGCCATAGCATCACCCAACTAATACCTACAGTCACACTGGTTGATTGTTTCTTTTTTTACACTCTGCCACAATCATGACCTGGGCCTACCCATTCTGTTTGCCATCGTTACGCTTGGGCACACTATCCTTCCCTATCCTAACCTCATTGTAACCCACCCCCAAATACTCTAAATTTATACTTTAGCCACACATATACCCCTCTAGACCTCCTCTTCCTATGAGAAACCTCCAATCAAATCTCTCTACACACTATCTTCCCACTCCCAATCTACTCATACTGATCTATTATGCCACACACCCTTCATCACGTCATACCTCTCACATCTCTCAACACCCATACACCTACTCATAAACAAGACTTATCCATTTCCTAACTACCTTCCCACTTCACTGGTAGAACTTAACAATTCTTCACCATAAACCAGAACACCAAAGACCCCCCTCCTCTATCCAGTCTAGAATATTCTTCATAACTGACTTCCACCTTTCTTTTCAGCCTATCACCCATACTCCACTTATCTTCAACTCCATCTCAAAATACTTGCTCATCCACTCACAGAATGCTACTCATCTTCACCTCTACTTCTCTCCTTCTTCTACTCTCACACTTCTTCTCTTATTATAATACGCTATATCCCAAAAACTTTTCCCCTACCCTAACTAATCCTCCTTCAGACTTACATCATCACACCTTTGAAATAACTCCCTTTCTATTCAACCACACTAATCCACTCATTCTAAAAATCAAACTTGTCATATACCCATCTCACCCCCTAAAAAGCAGAAGCAAATACCTAACTTTATGCTCCAAAATTCCTTCTCTAACACTCATCTCCAAAAGATTATTCCTATCAGGAAATATCAACACTAACCCTATTGTACTCTCTCTAACTTTGACCCTGTGGTATTCAATGATAGACTCTCCATAAATTGGGCTTTCCTTCTCCATTTACCCCTTGACAAAACTGTACACAAATTCAATACTATATTCCTAGATAATATTCTCAACTCTCTGGCTCCCCCCTAGAAAAATTAGAATAAAATCCCAACCTGCACCATGGCTATCAAAGTCCACTTGCTCTCTAATGCATAATTGAGACATTGCTTGGAAAAAATGGTTAAAATTTAAATGCAAGACTCACCTCCAAAACTACAAACAACTCCATAACCTCACTGAAAAGCAGGTCACCAATGACAAGAAAAACTTCTTCCAAAAATCCCAAACAAGCCATCACAGGAATCCCAACATTTTTGGAACATCATAAATAAAATTCTCTATCGTGGCAACCTAGCTTTTTTCCCCACAGAAAAAATTCACTGATCCAAAAATAAAAAGAATGCACAGGCAACATAACGTGGGGGGCTTCACCCCCACACCCCCAATGTGGGGAGCTGTGCCCCCTACATTCCCCCACCTTAAATCCTTACTCTCTTTTATATTCAGTAATACTTGTCATGACTCTTCACGACTCTCTCCTCGGCTTGCTCTCTGACATTTCTCCACATTGTTGCTTTTTTGTAACCACCCTTAACTACAACTAGCTTTCTTTTTGCTGTTTACTGAAGTAACACCATTGCTTGTACCACAAATTGCATATGTCTTTTGTAATGTACTTAATCAAACTAGATGTGTATCAATCCTGTATTAAAAAAAAAAAACTCATGCTTTTAAAAAAAAACTTTTGCAATTACTATTATCCTCTGTTTATAACTTTTAATTTGTTTTTCTTAAGTGCCCCCCCCACCGGGCCTCCACTGAAAATGGGCTTTTGCTCAGTGGGACATACCCGGTTAACAAATGTCAGAATAAATAAATAAAATAGAAAAAAAATGACATGATTTTGGACAGGAGATTTCTAAAGAATATTAACAGGGAGCATTTCTTTAAATAAAATTTAGTCAATTCAGAAAAAAAAAACTCTGATTAAAGATACTGAGACAAGAAGAGTTCTAGTTTATTATACCATTAGTGGCGTTCATCAAAAATAATTGCAGTGACATTACACAGAAGTCAGCTTTTATAAGAAAAGAAATTCAGCTTTTTTATTTGGGTGCATTGTTCAGGTTAAAGTGACACTGTAGATAGCATATACAAAAAGAGTAATGAAAGGGAATCCCTACACACATAAAAGTAACCAGAGTTGTCTCCTGATTAAAACAATAATAGCATTTTGTCATTTTGTTGTACTGTATTGCTTACATTTTGGCTTGGGTGCCTAGTGAAATTCAAAAATCATAATTACAATCCCAGGAAAAGTGGAACTGCAGGTTTAAGCACAACAATTTTAGACTTTGTGTATGGTAGCAAGAGGGGTGCAGTGCACAGCTCACTTCTTCTGGGGGTTCAGTGCGACAATAACACTTATTGATACTTTAATGGTATAACAAGTTTCAAAAATTGCTGTTTTTTTTTCTTATCTGGCTCACAATTTGTTTCCCGAGGCTTTTACAACCTACAAGTTCAGACTTTGTAGGTATGGCAATGATCTATTGGTTTCACTCAAAAAAGTTTCACTAAGAACAAGTTAATTAAAAAAAGAGTCTGTGAAAAACAGTGAAAACTTTAAATATTGACAAAAGGCACATCTAAGACCCCTGATACTCATAAGGTAAAGGTAGTGATTTAATAGGATTAGCAAATTCTACTTGAAGAAACAAGACAGGAACCGAGGTGGACTAAGCAGTCATTATCTGCTGTATTCTACAAGCTTTTATAAAAATAAATCACATTCTACTATCTCATTTAACTGTGAATTATCCATTTAGTTAAAGAAGTTTGTAATAAAGAAATTTCTGCCATGAAAATGAGAACTAATAATACAAAGCATTAATTAATTGCTTGCCAGAAACTGTATAACTTATTAGAGAAGCCCTAACTGCTTGTATTTGTATTCTTTGGACATTGTATATAGTTCATTTCTGATGTATTTGTAAATAGTTTGATTGGTTTTTGGATTTCTAAACTCAAATGAAATGTTTTTGAGAAAAAAAAATAAAAATAAATCACATATACATTAATTTCAAGAGTAATTTAGAGTGGCATATCAACAGTGACCTATGATATCAGGTTGTATACCCCCATCAATTGTCTTGTTAAATAAGTACATTGAAATGTTAAAAGCAGAGGTTAGTGAAACCAAAAGAAGTAATGGTTTTTGAAAACAACACCTAAAGATAGTTGACTGTTTAGATATATATGTGTTTGCTCATTAATTTCCTCTTTCTTTGTTTCACTTTTTGACAAATTTCTCTAACCCCATGGTTTAATAAAATCTGTCTAGGCTCTGTGTAGAGCCTACACTAAATGCATCCATGTACACTGCCACAGTTCCTCCTCAGCAGTGTGCTATAAGTATTAACTATGGCACATGACCGAAGGACATCACTGCAACATGGATATTGAATCCATGTAAGACTGACTTTATAGGCTGTCACTTAATTCCGGACTGTCCAGAAAAATTCTGGACACATGCTAAGCACAGCCCAATAACTTTCGGCCCATGAACCTGGAAAGAAAGGTATATGAGACATTTTATTTCATTAAATTGCAATTTTATTTATTTTTTTACATTTATGTTCTTGTTTGCGCAGTGCAGCGTGTTGCTTAGCTATGCATACCTTTGCTCACAGACACAGCAGACATCCGCTAGACATCTAAAAATAGAAACTGGATGTATTCAGTTGTTCTAGTTCTGGTATGCTTAGCAATGCACAAACCCATGCAGCAAAGCTGTGTTATGCTTACAGGCACCTTTGCATACATCTGAGATATATGCATTCCCTTCACAATTCCAGTGGCTAGACAGGGTAAGTTATGACTTACAGTGTAATAGGTCCTGTGTTTGAGTCCTGGAGAGTAATTCTTGCTACATATATTGCTGTGAAACTGTGTCAGTTGAATGAAACAGGGGTTGAGTTTAAGTGAAAAAATTGTTACATTTAGAAAAGCTGTGCAATGCTAAGCAGCACTTAAACATCAGCGGTTTATTCTAGTTTGTGCATTTCTAAGCTCCGCTTAAATATGGTTGGTATGAGTTTGTTTGATGCTAAGCAATACGGCATGTTTTTGAAAGTTACAGTATGATGTGTAAGGATGGGAATGCAGCCTATATACAAAGGCCAATAAGTGGGAATTTTACATCGTTCCTTGGAGCCTGACCTTGACTATGGGTATGGCTGCTGGTGTTGGAGAGGGAGTGTGTTTTAGGGCAAAGAAGTGGGGTGTGCAGGAGTCCAGAGATTTTACTGGACGTTTGGTACAACACCACAAACTCTGGGTGACAACCAGGGCTCAGAGTGCAAGTCTGAGGCCTGGGATAGTTTGGCCAGGGACCTAACCAGTGCAATAAAGTAAATGCAGATATTGCAGTCATAACAGTCATGTATGAAATACCTGGGACATCATACAGTTTTATTGATGTGTCAGTGCATATCTGAACTGGAAAAGCAAGTCAAAGCACTTAAGCATGCAGTACTGTGTAGCATAGCTTCCAACTATCAGGTAATGTTGTGGTCTACCCAAATTAAGAGTCGCTGTGTGGCCTGCTCAATGTCTGAAATATGCTGTACATTGCACTCAGTAAATTAATAGGGTAAATGTTTTCAGTTCACAGAAGTCATAGACAGCTATACATGTATGTAAATGCCAGACTTGAAGTAATAATAGTCAATAAAATGTAAAAGGAATTGGTGCTTTGATAATTAAGTTTTTCAAATAAACCGTTTAGTATTCCTGTAGTCACTGTTTGTGGGTTCTAATCTGACACCAGTCAACTGAGAAATGTAAAGTGGTCAATAATGTTTCAACATATGACATACATAAATCCTGTGCAATACCGAGATTAAGGGTCAAGGCTGTATTCTGCTCAAATTGTCTGACATATGCTGTAGGCTGCAGTCAATAAATGAATAGGGTAAATGTGTAAGGTAACGGAATTCCCACACAGCTATGCATGCATGTAAATCAAGATTTTACACATAAAGCAATAAAGTGTAAAATGAGATGGTGCTTTCATAATCAGCTATTTCAAATAAAATGTTCAGTATTCCTGTAGTCACTGCTTGTGGGTTCTAACCTGACACCAGCCAATTGAAACATTTAAAGTGGTCAATAATGTTTCAACATATGATGTACACAAATCCTGGCAATACCCAGATTAAGAGTCAACGTTGTATTCTGATCATGTTGCCTGATATATGCTGTACGTTGCAGTCTATAAATGAATAGGGTAAATGTGTAAGGTAATGTAATTGCTACACAAGCTATGCATGTGTGTAAATCAAGATTTGATACTTCATGACTCAATAAAACTTTTAAAGGAGATGGTGGTCTGAGAATTTATTTTTAAAATAAAATGTTCAGTCTTCCTGTAGTCACTGCTTGCTGGTTCTAAACCTACACCAGCCAACTGAGAAATGTTCAGCTTTCTAGGGTAATTATTATACAAGAACAGACCTCTCAACTGTCATGACCTTTGCAGAATGTAATGACTACTGCACCATATATTTGGTCATTTGATTTGCAGATATATGACATTACTTGAAATGCAATTTAATGGAAAATCTGTTATGAGAACTCCTTACTACTAATGCATAAGCATGGTATGCAAAATGTTCCCTGTCAATGTGCCTTTGTGCCACCATTATATATGGCTTGGCACATAATATCCCATGCTAACCGGTTGAGAGCTTGTACGTGCAACTCCAAAATAAGCAGTGTTTTCACAACAGAAAACTAACATATCTAGAAGAATGTAGTTGTAGTCTGTGTAGTTACATTATCTGTGAAGTTACTAATGTTCTTCTTTTTTTACTCACTCCACCCTGTCTCTTCTTTTATTTATTAATTATATTTATTATTATCACATTATTTGTAATTACCTCTTATGTTGGCCTTATGCATAACTTAATATTTCTTTGCTGTTAAAAAACTTTCATTTACATTATTTATTGTTGTATTCCTCATTATATTGTTCTCAATTTGTTTCCATTACTTATTATTGGTTTCTCTTATGTTATTAATTATATTTGTTTTGGTTATGTTTAATTTTCCTTATGTTTATATTTCAATTACGACAGCACGACAAGGTAGGCTGGTTCCTGGTGATCCACCTACCTTGGCTTCTCTGGCCGAGGAACCAGGGCTTAGCACATCTAGACTGCAGCCTGGTGGTGCCCCCACTGCTGACACTGCAGTACCTGCACCATTGGGAAGTTCAGCCCCACAGACAGGGGGTGGTCCCCACTCTGGGAGTGGAAGGTGAGGGAGTACTTACATCACCCAGGCATGGTGCGTGGCTGTTGTGCCAAACTATTGGTGCACACCTACGCCAAATGGAGAGCATGCTGGTCATCTTGGTAGGCCAGCCTCACCCCTGGTGCTGGCATCAACCACTGCTTCCACAGGAGCAGTGAAGATGCAGTGCTGACAGACCCATAGGTGAGGATTTGAGTTACCGAGTCTGATGTCCATGGGACTGGGATTCCACAACACCCTTCCCAACCAAGGTGTTCACCTCCGTCTTGTGTCACACACCAACCCTGTCTGTTGTCTTGTCTGTCTGCAAAAGCTTCTTCACCTTCCCAGCTTACCTCCCCCACACACATACCTATGTCCCTTCCCCAACATTCCACTCGCACCTTAAAAAAAAATGGACACCAAAAAAAATTTCTTCACAAGGTAGGTGGATCACCAGTAACCAGTCTACCTTTCCATTTTGCACATGTGTCCACTGGACACACTTAATTGGGTCCAATTGGCTTGACAACATACTTATGTTGTCATCTCCCCTCTCTCTGGGGTTGACAGTAAAATTAAGCTAAACAACTGTTAAAGTGCACAGATGTTGCCATTGAAGAAATGAATAGCTATGGTTCTTCTCTCCACCCTTCCTGTACATATCTACCTGGTTTCACTAAGTTTTTCTCCCTGCTTGCACCCCATTTCACCACTGTCCTATCTCCCTATTTTTCCTTTCTTTAATAAATTTTTCTGAGATGCTGCATGATAGTTATGCTAAATGGTGGTATATTGATATATGTATTCGAAAACATAGTAATTACATTAAAAAATTATATCTGTGCCCTATTTTGAACCAAGAACAATTGCCCCTGATGAACAGTATATCAACCAGCCAAACCACACAGCCAGTTAATTGGCACAAGTGTTTTAAGCAAAACATAACACTTGCTATTTTTCCATCATTAAGCATGTTTAAGCAATGCTGCACGTTGTGCCGCATTGAGCAAATCTGTTAAAAGATGAATGCAAAAAATGGGAGTGTAACAGGGACTCTGGTATAGAAATACATTACTATAAAGCCAGACACATAATAATAGAAGTAAGTGAGGTATATAATAGCAAGTAATTATACAACTATATCTGCAACATTTAAAAATACACCTGCTAAAAAATGAATGGAAAAAGAGGAGTTTAACTGGCACTCTGGCAGAAGAATACATCACTAAAAACCCATACACATAATAATAGCTGTAAGTGAGGTATGCAACAGCAGGTTAGCGTTCAATTATATCTACAATTTTAAAACTACTGGTGTTATACCAGTGACTTAGTAGCTCAATCTGTTCATAGATTCATAGGTAGGTACTAGGCTATTGGCCCTAGGGCCTATATAAGCCTAGCCAAATGGTACCCTGGCTTTTGCCACCCAAGAAAATTATTTTCCTGTGCCCCTGTCAAGCAGAGTACACAGAAGTGATCCCCAGGGTGAATTTCCTATCTCCCATCCAATCATCAATATTTATCTTGAAGAGTGCTAATGAGGAGCTTTGTTTGATATAGATAGGTAGTTTGTTCTAGAGTATGGGAAGTCTCTGGGACAGGAATCTATCCCTCCAGCATGTTCTGTTTATTATGGTGACAAGGTTTAGGTCCCTAGAGTCTGTAGCTCAAAGGGATTGGGATTTCTTTATGTGGAGCATGTCCAACAGCTCTGGGTTTGACATAGCTTTGTATGTTAGGCAGAGATTGCCTCTGAGTAGACGATATGTGACAGAAAAAAGCTGGAGTTTTTTAAGACGGTCTGTGTAGGGCATCTGTTTGATGCTGATACTCCTCTTTGTGAGGTATTTCTGTGACCTTTCCAGTTGTTGTAGATGTCTTGTGATGTACATACCGAAAGGGGCATTGTACTCTATAATGGGTCTAATGAGTGATGATTAGAGGGGAACAAGGCCCCCCTTTTTCCTGGATGAGAAACCTATTGTGATGAGGTGTGCCACGTAGAAGGATTTCCTGACTACTGTGGCAATGTGATTATCAAAGGAGAGACTACTGTCCACCTGTGTCCCAAGGTCTCTTATCACACTTTTGGTGTTAAGTAGACTACCGCCTATATGATAGTTCATGGATACAGGGTTATTACCAAAAGGGATGACAATGTACTTTTTGGCATTGAGCTTGAGGCCATGGCTTTGACACCAGGCATCTGTCTCAGTGAGACCCTTTTGTAGGATGTCCACATTGTTAGGAGTTTTGATTATGGCTTCTAGTTTGCAGTCATCTGTGAACTTTGTTAGCCAAAGACCTTCTGTGTTAGCCTGTATTTCAGAGAAGTAGATACCAAACAGGAGAGGAACTAGGACTGAACCCTGTGGTACTCCACTTGTCACTGGTCTGAAGTTTTATTTAGAGTCTGCTACTTTCACAGTGTAGGTTCTTTCAGTGAGCCAGTTGGCAAACCATCTTGTGACATAGAGATTTATACCTAGTTTAGTGAGTTTGGCTATAATTCCACAGTGAGGAATGGTGTTGAAAGCCTTGGCGAGATCTAGATAGGCTGTGTGAACCACCTTACCCTCATCTACAGCTTTGGTGACTGTTTCAAAGAAGTCTATCAGGTTTAGGAGACATGATCTTCCTTTTACAAGCACAAACTGGGTAGGGTCAAGAGTTTGGAGATTACCAATGTCATTGTTTATAAGTTCCATGATGATACGCTCCATGGCCTTGCAGACCAGACTCATCAGGATAATGGGGCGGTAGTTCCCAGGGTCCGTGGTGGCTCCCCCTTTGTGGAGTGAGATAACTGTTGCTGTGCGCCATTCAGTGGGCACAAAGCCTAAGGTGAGGCTATGAATGAACATGGTACTTAGGTGGAGTGCCAGTTCGTTCTGTAGTTCATGTAGAACGCAGCCTGGGATGTCCCATGGATGCTGTGTTCTTGGCTTTGGAGAGTGTGTTTTTTACCTGTGCTGCTGTGATTACAGTACTTTGCATTCTTCTGGTATAGAGATGGGCCCTTTAGGGGATGAGAAGGGGTAAAGTTAGCACTGAACCTATCTGCCAGGATGTTGGCAATATCAGTTGGTTCTGTATATTTAGTGCCATTGTGCTGTAACTCAGAGCAGATCTGAGTGTTGCCATTGAGATTCTCGACATAACTATAGAATGCTTTGTGGTTGTCTTCAGAATCAGTGGCAATTTTGTTTTCGTAACTAGCTTTGGAGGATTTTATGAGTGATCTCAGTTTCTTACTGAGGCTGACCATGGAGTTCCTCCAATCATGGGATTTTGCTCTTTTTTGCAACAGTTTCTTTCTTCTGTTGTAGAGTTTGTTTATAGCAGAGGACCACCAGATTGGCTTCCTTTTTTTGGAGGATAGCATCTTGGTTCTGTTAGGGATTGCATGATCCATGCACTTGTGTAAGTGCTTATAAAGTGCAATTGTATAGGATTCAGCAGTCATATCTCTATTGTCTGTCTGCATGGGTGTCGTGAAGTTTGCCACTTCTGTCTTAAGAAGCGTGAAGTTGGCTTTGGAGAAATTTTTATGGTGGTTTCTCTAATGGGGGTGGGAGTGGGATGTGGATGTCTAGGGTGATTTGCTTGTGGTCAGATCTGACCAATGACGAATTGACCTCTGGTGTGGAACACTGGTCGCCCATGTTGGTAATGACCAGGTCTAGGATATTGCTGCCCCTGGTAGGGTTGTGGATAAGGTGATCCAAGGCATTGGAATTTATGAATTCCAGAAAACATTGAGCACAAGAGTTGGTACATGAGTAGTTTTCCCAGTTAATGGTGGTGTAGTTGAAATCACCAATTATTAGGGTGTTAGGTTGTACCCTAATATTTTCCAGTGTATCAAGAAATGAGGAGTGGGGCATGGTGGGGGATCTGTAGCAAACTACAATTTGCATTGCGGTCTTGCCCAGAGTTAGTTGCACTTTGATAATCTCAGATGCATTATGCTGAGCAACTAGCCTGGAGGTGTGGATATCCTTAATAAATATGGACACGCCTCCGCTTTTAGTGCTTCGGTCCAGGTTAGGTGGCTGAAAGGTGTGGTATGAATTATAGCCTGGTAATACAGGAGTGTTCTCTGGAGCCTTGAACCAGGTCTCTGTCACTGCACAGATGTCAATGTTCTCCATTTTAAGGAGTGCCTTGAGTGAGTGCATTTTGAGGTTTAGATTTCTAGCATTAAGTAGCATTACCCTCAGATTTTGCTTGCTTGTACCTGTTACAGTGGTGAATTTGTCATTTGACTATTGCCTCAAATAGGTACTATAGGGTTGGCAAGAGCCTTAGCCAGTATCCTGAATCCCAAGGGCGACAGGTAAAGGCCATCTCTGGCAAAGCATCATGGTTTGTCAATCATGTCATCCCAGGTAGAGAGATACTGGATACCCTTAGAATGACACCAGAAGCTTAGCCAATTGTTTAAGTCAATCATTTTGTCCTTGTACTGTGGTATCATTCTGGGTGATGGCAGGATGCTACTCAGGGCTAGGGTCATTCCTGGCTGGGCTACAAGATCAGAAAGCTCCTCTATGTCTCCTTTCATGTAGTCCAGGGAGGTACATATCAGGTCATTCATAGGTTCATAGGTTCATAGGTTCATACTAGGCTATCTGCCCTAGGGCATTTATAAGCCTAGCTAGAGTGTGTTTGGCTTTCGCCACCCATTTTAAATTAATTTTGCTATGCTCTTTTTTGAGGTTAGTATACTGTGCCTCTGTCTAACAGTGACACAGAAGTGATACCCAGGGTAAACCTACGATCTCCCATCCACTTATCAAGATTCCTCTTGAAGAGAGTCAATGAGGGACTCTGCCTAACCTGGACTGGGATTTTATTCCAGAGTGAAGGGAGCCTCTCTGGGTTATGAATCTGTCCCTCCAGCATGTCCTATTTATTTCAGTGCTGAGGTTCAAGTCTCTCAAGTGCGTAGCTCGATGCAATTTGGATTTTCTGAGGTGCAGCATGTCTATTAACTCCAGGTTGGACATGGCTTTATATGTCAGGCACAGATCGCCTCTGAGCAGGCGGTATGCCACTGAGTAGAGCTGGAGTTTCTTTAACCAGGCAGCATATGGCATCTGTTTGAGCCCTTTGATCCTCTTGGTGAGGTACTTTTGGGGTCTTTCCAGTTACTGCAGGTGTCTGGTAAGGTACATCCCAAAAGGGACATTGTACTCAATTATGGGCCTGATGAGGGATGAGTAAAGAGGCACGATGACCTCCCCTGATCTAGATGTGAATCCCTTCATGATTAGGTGGGCTATATAAAATGATTTTCTAACCACTTTGGCCACGTGGTTGTCAAATGAGAGATTGCTATCAACTTGGGTCCCCAGGTCCCTAATTACTTATTCTGTACTTAATGGATTACCACCTATGTGGTAATTTGTGGGCACTTTGTTTTTGCCAAAGGGGATGACTATACACTTTTTGGCATTTAGCTTGAGGCCATGGCTCTGGCACCAGTTGTCTGTTTCTATGAGGCCCTTTTGGAGGATGCTTGTGTCGGCTGGAGAGTCGATTATGGCGCCCAGTTTGAAGTCATCTGCGAACTTGGTCAGCCACAGTCCTTCCGTGTTGGCCTGTACCTCCGAGAAACATATACCGAACAAGAGAGGTCCCAGGACTGAGCCTTGTGGGATGCCACTTGTAACTGGTTTGGAGTCTGACATGGCTCCAGCAATTCTAACCATGTGGGTTCTGTCCTTGAGCAAGTTTGCAACCCACCTAGTGACATAGGGGTTTATATTTAAGCTGGTGAGTTTATCTATAATGCCCGAGTGGGGTATTGTATCAAAGGCTTTTGTGAGGTCCAGGTAGGCTGTGTGGACCACCTTCCCCTCGTCAATGGCCTTGGTGACTGTTTCAAAGAAATCAACCAGGTTTAAGAGGCAGGATCTGCCCTTAACAAAGCCGTACTGGGTAGGATCCAGTGTCTGTTGGTCCCCAATATCTTTATTTATGAGTTCCATGATGATCCTCTCCATAGCTTTGCAGACCAAGCTAGTCAGGCTTATGGGGCGATAGTTTCCAGGATCCATTGAGGCACCACCTTTGTGGAGAGGGACCACTTTTGCTGTATGCCATTCTTTGGGTACATATCTTATAGTAAGGCTGAGACTGAACAGTAGCTTTATGTTGGGGTTCAGCTCTTCTTGGAGTTCATGTAGGACGCAGCCCGGGACACCGTCTGGTCTCATTGATGCTGTGTTTTTGCTTTGGAGAGGGCGGCTCTCACCTGAGCATCTGAGATGTCAGGGGGGCAGCACTCAGCTGGGATAGATATTTGCTCTTTTGTGGGGGGGGGGGTTTGCACTGAACCTGTCAGCCAGGATGTTGGCAATGTCTGTGGGTTCAGTGTATTTTTTGTCATTTTGGACTAACTCTGAGCATATCTGGGAGTTTCCACCTAGGTTCCTAACATAACTAAAGAAAGCCTTGTGATTATCTTTAGTGTCCTGTGCAATTTTTCTCTCGAAGCTGGCCTTAGACGATTTTTTGTCACATCAAAACTTACCTCAGGTTTTTGGATGACATTTTTGTCATTTGGGAAGGGACACTGGAAAAGTTAGAAGAATTTAAAGGATACATCAATAGGTCCACGACTTTCCTATCCTTTACACACCAAATACATAACAATAGCATTAGCTATTTGGATATTACACTTACGAAAACAGCAACAGGTTTTAAATCACAGATTTTCAGGAAACAAACTTGGTGCAACAGCTACCTTCATTTTGACAGCCAGCATCTTTATTACCAAAAAAGAAGTATTGTTAAAGGACAGGCAGTCAGAGTAGCTAGGATGACCTCAGAATTTGATGATTTATTGCAAGAATTCATTTTCTTGGGTGAGAAATTCATCGAAAGAGGTTATCCGAGGAAAATGGTAGGAGAAATTTTGAGTGAGGTATATAAGGGATGGGGTACTAGATATAAGCCTTTACTTGGTCAACATTTGACAATCAATGTAAAAACAACTGAAGAGCCTAAAGATTTTTTAGGAGCATGTATAATCGAATATAACAACTTTTCGGACCATTTCATCCAAACATTGCAAAATAATTGGTCAATTTTAAAAACTAACAGTGATATAATTGAAGTTGTTGGGAACAAACCTATATTCATACACAAGGTTGGCATGAATTTTAAGGAATCTCTGGAAAGAGGGGTAACAACATGGAGATATGAAACGGGGACTAATCCATGTGGTAGATGTAGACAGTGTTCATATATCAACCAGGCAGGGAACATTATCTTGAATAATGGTTTGGGTAGTAGAATTAAGTTTTGCAGGGGTAACTGTCAGACCAGGATGTTGGTCTATTTGGCCACATGTAATCATTGTCCATCATATTATGTGGGCAAAACTGAAAGAGCACTAAAGGACAGAATTTACGAACACAGGAATGATATTAGAACTAAGAAGGAAACTAGTGCCCTTTATAAACACACCATGACCTGCAATTCTATCCCAGATTTTAAATTTGGCATCCTGGACCTGGTCAATAGGGACAGTAGGGGAGGTGACATCAAGAACCTCTTATTACAGAAGGAAATAAGATGGCAGTTCAGACTCAGGTCTAACATAAGACCTGGTCTAAATGAATACATCAACATCAAGGCTATCTTGGAGGGCAAGGCGGGTAGTGTTTGACGTCTCTCACATTAGTTTAATTACAGATTTGGGTATATTTTTTCTGAATGGACACATTTCCAATGGGATTTAGCGTCCATTTCTTCAGTCTCCAGTTTCTTTTGTAAATTAAAACAAATGTTTGTTAAAAATTGGGTATTTAGCTACATATTACGGAAATACAATGAAAATATTCATGCAAACATTTTTTTATATCTGATGAGAATGAACATTTGTATTGTATATACATCATGACACTTTTAGTAGTTCCTAATATATACATATATACAAAAAACTGTAGATTTTAATTATTTTTATTTAACATACAAATATATACATATATATATATACAAAGAAAAGTTTATTTCATGTCAAAAGATTGTACAGGTGTTTGATGGATTTAAACTGTTTTAAGTGGATTTTAGGTTGAAAATTTTGAACAGAATATACCTTTAAGGTATTTAATTGTGTTAATTCAATTGAACCATTAATTGAGTGGTTTGATATAAAAATACTGTGTACCAGTGACTCTTTTATCTGATGAAGTCTGCCTTGAGCAGACGAAAGCGCTCATTTGTAACGTTGGAAAATAAAGGAAGAGTTTTTATTCCAGTGGAGCAGAAGTACATTTCTTTTATATCAGTGATTTTTTCTTCTTTGGAGGAGAGGAACTAGGACTGAACCCTGTGGTACTCCACTTGTCACTGGTCTGAAGTTTTATTTAGAGTCTGCTACTTTCACAGTGTAGGTTCTTTCAGTGAGCCAGTTGGCAAACCATCTTGTGACATGGAGATTTATACCTAGTTTAGTGAGTTTGGCTATAATTCCACAGTGAGGAATGGTGTTGAAAGCCTTGGCGAGATCTAGATAGGCTGTGTGAACCACCTTACCCTCATCTACAGCTTTGGTGACTGCTTCAAAGAAGTCTATCAGGTTTAGGAGACATGATCTTCCTTTTACAAACACAAACTGGGTAGGGTCAAGAGTTTGGAGATTACCAATGTCATTGTTTATAAGTTCCATGATGATACGCTCCATGGCCTTGCAGACCAGACTCATCAGGATAATGGGGCAGTAGTTCCCAGGGTCCGTGGTGGCTCCCCCTTTGTGGAGTGGGATAACTGTTGCTGTGTGCCATTCAGTGGGCACAAAGCCTGAGGTGAGGCTATGATTGAACATGGTACTTAGGTGGAGTGCCAGTTCGTTCTGTAGTTCATGTAGAATGCAGCCTGGGATGTCCCATGGATGCTGTGTTCTTGGCTTTGGAGAGTGTGTTTTTTACCTGTGCTGCTGTGATTATAGTACTTTGCATTCTTCTGGTATAGAGATGGGCCCTTCAGGTGATGAGAAGGGGTAAAGTTAGCACTGAACCTATCTGCCAGGATGTTGGCAATATCAGTTGGTTCTGTATATTTAGTGCCATTGTGCTGTAACTCGGAGCAGATCTGAGTGTTGCCATTGAGATTCTTGACATAACTATAGAATGCTTTGTGGTTGTCTTCAGAATCAGTGGCAATTTTGTTTTCGTAACTAGCTTTGGAGGATTTTATGAGGGATCTCAGTTTCTTACTGAGGCTGACCATGGAGTTCCTCCAATCATGGGATTTTGCTCTTTTTTGCAACAGTTTCTTTCTTCTGTTGTAGAGTTTGTTTATAGCAGAGGACCACCAGGTTGGCTTCCTTTTTTTGGAGGATAGCATCTTGGTTCTGTTAGGGATTGCATGATCCATGCACTTGTGTAAGTGCTTATAAAGTGCAATTGTATAGGATTCAGCAGTCATATCTCTATTGTTCGTCTGCATGGGTGTCGTGATGTTTGCCACTTCTGTCTTAAGAAGCGTGAAGTTGGCTTTGGAGAAATTTTTTATGGTGGTTTCTCTAATGGGGGTGGGAGTGGGATGTGGATGTCTAGGGTGATTTGCTTGTGGTCAGATATGACCAATGACTAATTGACCTCTGGTGTGGAACACTGGTTGCCCATGTTGGTAATGACCAGGTCTAGGATATTGCTGCCCCTGGTAGGGTTGTGGATAAGGTGATCCAAGGCATTGGAATTTATGAATTCCAGAAAACATTGAGCACAAGAGTTGGTACAAGAGTAGTTTTCCCAGTTAATGGTGGGGTAGTTAAAATTGCCAGTTATTAGGGTGTTAGGTTGTACCCTAATATTTTCCAGTGTATCAAGAAATGAGGAGTGGGGCATGGTGGGGGATCTGTAGCAAACTACAATTTGCATTGGGGTCTTGCCCAGAGTTAGTTGCACTTTGATAATCTCAGATGCATTATGCTAAGCAACTAGCCTGGAGGTGTGGATATCCTTAATAAATATGGACACGCCTCCGCCTTTAGTGCTTCGGTCCAGGTTAGGTGTCCAAAAGGTGTGGTATGAATAATAGCCTGGTAATACAGGGGTGCTCTCTGGAGCCTTGAACCAGGTCTCTGTCACTGCACAGATGTCAATGTTCTCCATTTTAAGGAGTGCCTTGAGTGAGTGCATTTTGAGGTTTAGATTTCTAGCATTAAGTAGCATTACCCTCAGATTTTCCTTGCTTATACCTGTTACAGTGGTGAATTTGTCATTTGACTCTTACCTCAAAAAGGTACTATAGGGTTGGCAAGAGCCTTAGCCAGTATCCTGAATCCCAAGGGTGACAGGTGAAGGCCATCTCTGGCAAAGCATCATGGTTTGTCAATCATGTCATCCCAGGCAGAGAGATACTGGATACCCTTAGAATGACACCAGAAGCTTAGCCAATTGTTTAAGTCAATCATTTTGTCCTTGTACTGTGGTATCATTCTGGGTGATGGCAGGATGCTACTCAGGGCTAGGGTCATTCCTGCCTGGGCTACAAGATCAGAAAGCTCCTCCATGTCTCCTTTCATGTAGTCCAGGGAGGTACATATCAGGTCATTCATAGGTTCATAGCTTCATACTAGGCTATCTGCCCTAGGGCATTTATAAGCCTAGCTAGAGTGTGTTTGGCTTTCGCCACCCATTTTAAATTAATTTTGCTATGCCCTTTTTCGAGGTTAGTATACTGTGCCTCTGTCTAACAGTGACACAGAAGTGATACCCGGGGTAAACCTACGATCTCCCATCCACTTATCAAGATTCCTCTTGAAGAGAGTCAATGAGGGACTCTGCCTAACCTGGACTGGGATTTTATTCCAGAGTGAAGGGAGCCTCTGGGTTATGAATCTGTCCCTTAAGCATGTCCTATTTATTTCAGTGCTGAGGTTCAAGTCTCTCAAGTGCGTAGCTTGATGGGATTTGGATTTTCTGAGGTGCAGCATGTCTATTAATTCCGGGTTGGACATGGCTTTATACGTCAGGCACAGATCGCCTCTGAGCAGGCGGTATGCCACTGAGTAGAGCTGGAGTTTCTTTAACCAGGCAGCATATGGCATCTGTTTGAGCCCTTTGATCCTCTTGGTGAGGTACTTTTGGGGTCTTTCCAGTTGCTGCAGGTGTCTGGTAAGGTACATCCCAAAAGGGACATTGTACTCAATTATGGGCCTGATGAGGGATGAGTAAAGAGGCACGATGCCCTCCCCTGATCTAGATGTGAATCCCTTCATGATTAGGTGGGCTATATAAAATGTTTTTCTAACCACTTTGGTCACGTGGTTGTCAAATGAGAGATTGCTATCAACTTGGGTCCCCACGTCCCTAATTACTTCTTCTGTACTTAATGGATTACCACCTATGTGGTAATTTGTGGGCACTTTGTTTTGCCAAAGGGATGACTATACACTTTTTGGCGTTTAGCTTGAGGCCATGGCTCTGGCACCAGTTGTCTGTTTCTATGAGGCCCTTTTGGAGGATGCTTGTGTCGGCTGGAGAGTCGATTATGGCACCCAGTTTGCAGTCATCTGCGAACTTAGTCAGCCACAGTCCTTCCGTGTTGGCCTGTACCTCTGAGAAATATATACCGAACAAGAGAGGTCCCAGGACTGAGCCTTGTGGGATGCCACTTGTAACTGGTTTGGAGTCTGACATGGCTCCAGCAATTCTAACCATGTGGGTTCTGTCCTTGAGCAAGTTTGCAACCCATCTAGTGACATAGGGGGTTATATTTAAGCTGGTGAGCTTATCTATAATGCCCGAGTGGGTATTATATCAAAAGCTTTTGCGAGATCCATGTAGGCTGTGTGGACTACCTTCCCCTCGTCAATGGCCTTGGTGACTGTTGCAAAGAAGTTGACCAGGTTTAAGAGGCAGGATCTGCCCTTAACAAAGCCGAACTGGGGAGGATCCAGTGTCTGTAGGTCCTCAATATCTTTATTTATGAGGTCCATGATGATCCTTTCCATAGCTTTGCAGACCAAGCTAGTCAGGCTTATGGGGCGATAGTTTCCAGGATCCGTTGAGGCAAAACCTTTGTGGAGAGGGACCACTGTTGTTGTACGCCACTCTTTGGGTACATATCCTGTAGTAAGGCTGAGATTGAACAGTAGTTTTATGTTTGGGTTTAGCTCTTCTTGGAGTTCATGTAGGATGCAGCCCAGGACACTGTCTGGTCCCATTGATGCTGTGTTTTTTGCTTTGGAGGGGGCAGCTCTTACCTGAGCATCTGAGATGTCAGCAGGGCAGCACTCTGCTGGGATAGATATTTGCCCTTTTGGTGGGGGGGGGGAGAGAAGTTTGCGCTGAACCTGTCAGCAAGGATGTTGGCAATGTCTGTGGGTTCGGTGTATTTTTTGTCATTTTGGACTAATTCTGAGCATATCTGTGAATTCCCACCCAGATTCCTAACATAACTAAAGAAAGCCTTGTGATTATCCTTAGAGTCCTGTGCAATCTTTCTCTCAAAGCTGGCCTTAGACGATTTTATGAGTGCCCGTAGTTTTTTGCTAATACTGATCAGAGATGCCTTTCCTTTTTGGGATTTTGCTCTATCATGTAGTAGCTTCCTCCTTCTATTGTATAGTTTGCTTATGGCTGGGGTCCACCAGACAGGACACCTGCCTTTGGAGGATTGGGTCTTGGTTTTATTTGGGATTCATGATCCATGCATTCCTGAAGGTGTTCATAGAATGCATTTATAAAGGATTCTGCATTCTGGGACATATCTTCCACAGGCCCGGGGGCTTTGAAGGATTCCACCTTGGTTTTGAGGAGTGTGAAATTTGCTTTAGAGAAGTTTTTCACTGTGGTTTTCTGGGCAAGGGGTGGGATCAGGATGTGACTATCCAGTGAGATTAGTTTATGGTCAGATCTTACTAGTGAGGGATAGACGTCTGGTTTGGAGCATAGAGTCTCCATGTTGGTGATGATCAGGTCCAGTATGTTTTCACCTCTTGTGGGAGTGGTAACAAGTTGTTCCATAGCATTTCTAGGAACCTTTGGGCTAGAGTGTTGGAGCTAGAGTAATGCTCCCAGTCTATGTTTGGGCAGTTGAAGTCGCCCAATATAATGGTGTTTGGAGAGACCTTCATATTTTCCAGTGTTCTCATGAAGGCCGAGTGGGGTTCCTAGGTTTTGGAGGGTGGTCTGTAGCAGGCTATAAACTGGAAGGCAGTTTTACCCACTGTTAGTTGCACATGGATAGTCTCTGATGCTTCGTGCTGTGCCACCAACCTGGAGGTGTGGGTATCTTTTACGAATATTGATACTCCCCCTCCTTTTGTGGTTGGGTCCAAGTTATGGGGCCGAAAAGCATGGTATGAGGTATAACCTGGTTGTGCTGGGGTGCTCTCAGGAGCCTTGAACCAGGTTTCTGTTACTGCACAGATATCAATGTTCTCCATGCTAAGGAGAGTTTCTAGTGCATGCATCTTGAGGTTTAGACTTCTGGCGTTGAGTAGCATTACTCTTAGTTTCTTATCCCTTGTGATACCTAAGCTAAATCTACTCGTAATGATAAAAAACAATTATTTTATTGAAAATAAGGTTTAGCGCTTTCATCTGTTAAAAATCAGACTTCCTCAGAACCAAAATGGAGTACTTCCTGTTCACATTTAAATAACCTTATCATTACGAGTGGATTTAGCCTGAATTTTGGTGGAACACTAGTGTTGGCTATATGTGTGTTATACTCTGTTTGAGCTGTGCAGAAGTTACTATATTTTACCAGCTAGCCTTTTTCCTTCTACAGTCGGTTTCTAGTGTATCAGGTGTGTTGTTTAGCCTTAAGGGCTGTGACTGTTCGGCACACTGGCTTTGTGAGATATGTGTTGCACGTGTTTTGTTTTGGGGTAGCGGTTGCTTGGGTGTCTGCTTTGGAGGTCTCTGCTGATTAGGTAGATTTTTATTTAGAGCCTCTGAGTATGTTTTTGTGTGTTTATGTGTTTGTTTTGCTGTCGTGGTAGGTCTATGTGAGACTGGAATTGTAGTGAGTGTGGTTTCCTTCTCCTCCTGACTGGTTACGCCACTACTGAGTTGAGAGAGCTTAGCCTCCAGTTTGGCTATATGGTTGCATCTCTCACATGTGTTGGAATTTGTTGGGAGGAGAGGGTTGTCTGTGTACATGAGGCAGTTGTAACATTGCCTCAAGATTCCCAGATTCACCAGCTGGACAAGACAGGAGATTGACAACTGACCTTTGGACATGCTAGAATAGTATTGGGAATTCCTTTATAATTGAAAAAAGGGCCAATGGGGAACAAGGTACTCAAGGGGAGTTTGTGAGGGTGTAGTGCTTTTAATTTTTTAGTGTTGACTTAGTGAGCAAGTGCCAGGTAAATTAAATGCAATGTGTTACAGGTAACTTAAATGCCAAAATGACAAACAGTAACTTTATTTCAAGTGGAACAAGGAAATAAGTACAGTAAGCAATGCAGATATCACTAGGGATCCACAGAAGTGCTGAAAAGTTGTGTTTTAGGTGGAATTAGCGTTTCAGGGAAATAACAAGCAAACAAACAACAAGCATACAAACCAAGCTAGATTCAGCAGGCCTGGATCTAGTCTATGCTACAGCAAACAAGGTGTACCAATTTCAGTAAGAAACAGTTCAAATATGCAGGCACTATAAGCCTCTAACCAGAAATTCCCAGCTCAGAAGGGCAGAGTCCAGCCTCTCCTCCCACAAGAGTGCAGACCACGAACCTTCTTAATGTAAAATAACTGGCCTGAAGCCCAAGTGCTTAAACCAGAACTAATACACTTTTAGAATAACAGACATTGAGCCGTCAATCAGCAGTTCCCAACTTAGAAGGATGTAAGCTACTTGTCCTGCCACCACTGTGCAGGCCACAAACTTTCCTAATGTAAAACAACTGGTCTGAAGCCCAAGTGCTTAATCCAAAAGACTTAGAATGATAGCTACACTTTAATCAAGTTACTACCAAGCAGTAATAAATACAATTGAATACTTTAACGAATGCCTGGATTAGTGGTCAAGTTATAGAAACAAAGCTAGATTCAGCAGGCCTGGATCTAGTCTATGCTGCAGCAAACAAGGTGTACCAATTTCACACCAACATGGACAATGACAGAGTCATATTTGTACTTGCTGTGGAGTGACCTGAGTGTATGCATTATGTGGTGAATCCTGGCACCTAACAGGCAGCTGACAGTAACATCCTCCTTGTTTAGCCTGGTGAGTGGAACATCAGTGTGCCTGACTATAGAGTCACCTATGACTAGAGTGTTGGGTACATTGTTATGTCTTATGGGCTGTGGTTGAGTGGCACACTGAGTTTGTGGGCTATGTGTCATTCGGGGTGTGTTGGGGGGTGGAGGTTGCTTGCATCTGTGCTTTTGAGTTCCCTGTTGCTTGGGTAGATTTTTTTTGAGAGCCTCCACAAATGTAGGTGTGTGTTTTGTGTTTCTATGTGTGTGTTTTAGTGGTATAGGTTTTGAGGGACTATGTGATGAGTGTGGTGTGGTGCAAGTGTTTACCTTCTCCTCTTGACTGTCTAGTCCAGTATTGGGTGAAGAGAGCTTTGCTTCTAGTTTGGTTATATAAGTGTATCTCTCACAGGTTGTAATGTTTGGTGGTAGGAGGAGAGAGTTGTCTGTGTACATGAGGCATTTGCTGCATTGCCCCAAGATGCCCTGATTCATCAGGTAAACAGGAGAAAACACTGGGAGCTGACCCTTAGACATGCCTGGATAGGTGCTTATTAAGTACTAAAAACTGTTTTCCTCTAGACAAGTGAGGAAAGTTGAATGTTGTGGTAATTTGTAGCTTATTTAGTGCTTACAATGAGTTCTGAACAAGTGCTGAGCTCAAAGACACATATTTGAGTACTGAAACTAGAAAACTGGCTAGTTCTAAGAAACAAAATTAAGCTAGAAGCCTTCCCTCCAGCACAGAAAGAATTGGGGGCTCAGAAGCTTACAAACAGTCCTGGATACAGCAAATCTGTATCTGGACTAAACTTATAGGAAAGGCAGGAAACAAGCTTAGAAATTTTTTTTTTTTTTTTTTTTGTAAAGTGGAAAGGGGAAAGCAGGAGCAGAAGCTAACTAGGTTGGCCTTCTCAAATGTTCTCCCTGGAATAGGTAGAATGAGGTAATGACACTAGACTGGGAGGAGTGTCCCAGATCAAATTTACAGTAGGGGCGGGCAACTGAAAAGCCACCAAGTATAAAAACAGGATATCAAGAGGAACGGAGGGTGGGAAACAAAAATCAGAACAAACAAACCCAACCAGATGCTTAACAATTGTAGAACATTCTACTTAAGACCTCACACACATTGAGTAAAATAAAAGTGCTATAAATAACTCAGAAATAAGCAACAAAACAGGATACTTAATGTTATATATCGCAGATTAGTTAGCTCAGAGCCCTTCCTCCGACTTCCTCCGATTAGCTCAGTGTGAAATGGCAGAAACAGTCACAAGTTAACTTCTTAAGTAACAAAGTTGAAACCTGAAACAACTTTAAAAGAGCTTGAAAGAACCAATGAGGTGCTTACTCCAAGGCGTAGTCCAGGCAACCCCAGTCAGCCAATGACCACAAACAATTCACTCTCACTGAAATGCTGTACTGGCCTTGGCTACGCTATGATGGCCTGGGACATGTGATCAGACACACAGCCTCTACTAACAAACAACTAGGCCCAAAACACAAGCCTGAATATGGACAATGCTACACTACCAACACTACTTAGATAGGAAAACTGCAGAAATGTTTAAACAGATAAAGGATCAAGGAGACTTTAGAGAATGCTTTTAAATGCAAACAAGTTATATGATACACTCCTAGCAGGAAATCAGAACAAACAAACCCAACCAGATGTTTAACAATTGTAGAAAATTCTACTTAATACATCACACACAGTGAGTAAAATAAAAGTGCTATAAATAACTCAGAAATAAGCAAAAAACAAATTAAATTAAATTATTTATTTATTTATTTATTTATTTTTCATTTAATTACCAGGAGAGTCCAACTGGGCAAAAAGCCCATTTTCAGTGGATGCCCGGGGAGAAAAGCTCCATAAGATACAAACAGTCGACTTAAACCTCCATAAGACACAAACAATAGACTTGTAATCATTACATAAAAAAACAATGGTACATTCAACAATACAAAAATGTTGGTATAATTCTTGACAATGCATAATGTTTGTAGGGCAGTTGAGATAAAGCAATATGATAAACATTAATATGCATAAATTTAGAGAAGAGAACAACTGAAAGGATAAAAGTAATTTTTCTAGAAGTTTACATTGCCAAAAAGGTATGTATTACCAACAGATATCAGAGCAGGTATATTACCAACAGACTGCTTTGAAAACATTAATTTTTCATTCATTTTTCAAATGATTTGAAAACATCCATTTTTGGTCCACATCATCCTGGGTTCAAATTCTGTGGTGTTTAGCATTTAAAATACATGTAATTGTACATCACTATTATGAATTCTGGTACATATGTCTGTCTCATCACCTATTTATCCACCCAAAGCAGTACAGATGGAATGTCTGCTTATCAATAATGGAAGTCAAAGGCCTACAGACCGGACCACAGTTAAACTATTCCTATTAGAATGCTAGAAAGTGCATAGTGTTAGGTCATACATTAGTATGAATTCACAGAGGATTATGAAGTATGTAATTCAGATGAGGCCCAGTAATATCAGACTGCAGTACGCAGTGACTTGTTACTGATTTTACAGACAACCACAGCTGCACAAGTAACACACGCCTATGGAGATCATGCTAGAAGCAAGAGTTGCCAACAAACACATTCCAGATGACTACCATGACATAACACATAACTTGTCAGTTGTCCAAATGGTTGACTTTATAGTAAATATACCCTCTACCTTGTTCTAGGACACACCAACCATGTTGTCTTTTACTCTGTTAATGATACCTTTGGTTAACATACTTACCTTAAACACATACCTCAATTTCCAGTGGGATGGGTTCCCTCAACCAGGCTCTGGCTGTACACCAAGGCTGCCACAGGTCCCACCGTTATTCATAAGTGTTGTTGTTCTGCACAGTCTTCAGCCTCTCTGCCTATGCTTACTGCAGCAGCAGCAGCTTCAGCCTGTAGCACACACATCTGTATGTAATAAGTAGCTGCTGCAAACATTCTCTCTGTGCTGAGGTAGTATCTTTACCCCAGTCATTTCCACCCTGACATATGAGAAAGGGGAGGGAATCTACATTGGAGCCTTATATCTCGTTGAATAGTTGCATGGAATTGGTTGACTGGTTTAGCATTCCTGAACCACAGATTGGTTCAGAGACATTCACCTGCTAATGAGAACCAACTTAAAAATGCAAACTCCTAGCTAGGGGAAACCATTGTGTATGAGAATTAGTTTCTAAGGTTAACTTGTTGTCAAATTCTTATATATCTGTAGGTTTCAACAGAGGAGTATTGTACTCCATCAGGTATATGGACATTTTGTTTTCAACATGATGCATATTTTAGAATATACTTATGGGGAATGGGGATTACAGCATTAAGCCCTTCTTAGAACTGTACTGGTGACATGCCATTGTTCTCCATCTGTGTTACACCTACAGAGGATGTAGGGTACAGCAAGGGTATAATGCTGTGTGTTAACTAGGGACACAGTTTCCTGGATATTTCCTTTGATAGCAGTTGTAATAGTACATTGCTATTTTCTTGGCACTGTTGTTTATACATATGTTATGGGGGGGGGGTTCCTGCTATGGTGCACACTACAATGGACTCCTCTGTTGGGTATGTGATTCAGTTAACCAGGCTTCGATTGCGGTGAAGGTGTCTTGGGTTATTTGTTGGAGGTTATTTGAGAAGGAGATGATGGTAGTATCATCTGCATATTGGATACGAGAGCTAAGAGGAGAAGCAGTGTGAAGGTTGTTGGTAAATATGTTGAAGAGTAAAGGTCGAAGTATGGACCCTTGTGGTACTCCAGTTTGGTTGGTTTGGTATTCTGATAGGGTATTTTGCCATTTTACTCAATGTTGCCTGTTGGTAAGGTAGCTATTAGACCATCGATGGGTGGGTGGGGTGCAGCCAATATTAAAAAAGATGTTTTAGAAGTTTTTTTGTGTGATACCATATCGAAAGTCTTCGACAGATCTAGTAGTAGTAGTACAGCAGTAATATTACCTGAGTTGATGGATCTCTGTACAGTATCCATGAAGGAGATAAGTGCAGTCCTTGTGCTGTGTGAAGGGCAAAAGCCACATTGGGTTGGGGTGAGTAGTTTACTGTGTGTGAGATGATGAAGTAATTGTTTATGATTGCACTTTTCGAGGAGCTTGGATAGTGGGGAGAGGATTGGATGATAGTTAGAGGAATCATTGGAGTTACCTCCTTTGTGAAGAGGGGTGATGATGGATTTTTTTCAAGGGGTTGGGGATATAGGATTCTGTAATTGAGTGGTTAATCAGAATGCTAATGGGGTATGTTGTGGCCTTGGCAGTGAGTTTTAAGTATTAGGGAGGTCATCAGAGGAGAGAGAGCATGGTTTTAATTTTCTTATGAGTCATTGAATATCTGTGGTTGGTATTGATTGTAATGAGAAGAGGCTAGATGGTGGAATATTGCTTTGGTGAATGGGAGAAGAATTGTCTATGAGGGAAAGCGAGGATGTTTCTAAGTGAGGACTGCTTTTATAGTGTAGAGAAGTAGGGGGAAAGGAATTTGATAAGGTGAGGGTAGAGGGAGGGGACTCTGTTATTAATTTGTGTATGCTATTTATAAAATATGAATTGAGCATTGTGGCTATTTGTGATTGTGTTTTTTCTGGACCTGGTGTTGGGTTTTGTTTCGTGGCAGGGGTAAGGAGATTAGTGATGTTTTCCAAGAATTGTTTTGGGTTGTTTCTATGGTTTCTCGGTTAGAGAAATAGTTTCTCTTGTCAGCACATACTAGCTTTTTAGCTTTGTTTCTTAACTGTTTGTATCTAAGTAGGTTATATTCATTTTTCTTTTTATGACATTCTTTCCAGGCCTTGTCACTATTTTGTAAGAGTTGCTTAGTGGGATTTGTTATCCAGAGAGCGTAGTTTGACTTTACTCTTTTAGTACAAAGAGGGAATAGGTTGTTGAGTGTGTCTAGGAATATCTTATTAAAATAGTATAAGGCATCATCCAATGGGGGAGCTGTTTTATGGGCACCAATCTGAGAATTTCAGAATGTTGATAAATTCTTGTTGATCAAAATGTTTTAGGTTTCTGGTGGCTTTATAGTTATAAGATTTGAATATATGTGGAGTGGATCTATAAGTGAAAACAGGTAAGTGGTCACTGTGTATATTGGGTAGGGTCTTTGGATTTGAGTATTTAAGTGGATCTGAAACTAAGATCCAGTTAAAGGTGGCTCCTGGTGTATTGCTATTTTGCATTCTGGTAGGGTTGATGACAGGTTGGGTGAACTTGTAGAGGTCTATGCTGTTTGTTGGGGAGTCAGTTATTAAATCTTGCCAATTGATGCTTACATCTCCTATAATAATAGTTTTGTTGCAGATATTTTCTGACATCCAGGCGAGGATGTCCTCAAGGGTTTGGATATTTTGCCCTGGTGGGATAAACAGACTAACTATGCATAGCTGTTTAGCTTTGTTAAATTGTAGGGTTCCTATTAGAATTTCAGCATTTGAAAATGATGAGATTGTTTTCTGGAAGGGGAGTATAGTGAGACAGTCAGCATAGATTAGGGATACCCAACCTCCCTTTTTGTTGGTTCTATCTTTCCTTAGTATGTCATAACCTGGGGATGTTATTTCAGTATCTTGGATTTTTGGTTTTAGACAGGTTTTGGTGACTGCTAGGATGTCAGGGGTGTTTTGTGTTAGTCAAGCATGGAAGTCTGTAATTTTGTTACAGACATTACGATGTTTAAGGTTGCTAAGAGTAAATCTTTAGAAAATGCCTTGTGGGATGAACTGGTGCACAACATTAATGCCGTGGGTCACCAGAATCACTCATATGAGCAGGTGTGACACCACGCCATAGATATGATCCATTTGGTATGCAGAAAGGCAGCGGACATGACCAGGGATCGTCTGGCCACTGGTGGTGTGCCTGCAGCAGAACAACCTCTGTCAGCCACAGTAGAATTCCTGGGAAACATCCCAACACAGGACAGTTCCCAGGTATCCATCAACCAATATGTCGTGGATGTGGGTGCCACTGCTTCCACTCAAGAGGAGCGTGCAGGTATGCTTAGTTGGATCAGCACTGGAATACTGCAGCATTTAGTGTGTCAGGGTGCATATAATTTTATGTGGGTGTCAGGTGTTTTATGGGGTGGGAAAAGGAGACTAGTGGCAGTTTTACCCTCATGCAGAGATTGTGACCCACAGACCTGTTAACATAGCAGCTACTGCAAATAGGAGATATTTGGACATATTACCAATGTTATACTGTAATATGTGGTGGTGTTTACATTACCTTTCTCTCAAATTTTTTTCAGGACTGTCGGGAATAGGAAGAGGCTGTGCTCCTGCTGCTTGTTAACAAAAAACAGTTTTGTCAGAGATGTAGATTTAGTACAAGGTATTAGCTAAAGTGCCATCCCAGGCCTGTTGCCTGGATTGATATACTGTCTGCATGACTGCCAAATGTACAGATATTTTCTGACTGTACACAGTTTATGGTCATACCTATGCCTTGTAGGTGTGACCACAGTGATTGGTTTAACAGAAGTGTCAGGACATTACAGAGTGCCATAACTGTAAACTGTGTAGAGTTCTGCAGAATGTCAACAATGTACATAATGTATGTTTTGCTCATGAAATTCTAGTTTAAGAAACTTTTATTTTCAAATAATTACAGATTTGGGTTAGAAAGTAATGTCCTCATGTCCTACTATGTGAGTTATACAAGTCTGTAATAGTGACAGCAGTTTACACAGCTTAACATATATTGCACCATAGTACTGCAGAGCATAGTAGTTCAGGTATTAATGTGATGCTTTTCCCATTTTATCACAGGTGATCTGGGAGGTTGGCCTTTGTCCCCTTCAATACCTGATGTCAGTGTCTCTTCAGACTCTGATGATGATGGTGTCCAAAGTGAGGCACAGCTGGGGGTTGCAAGGGCTGAATCTGTTATAGAGGGTTACATCCCTCATCCACCCTTATTATCACCATACACAGCCAGTATGTCTACACATACCCAGTCGTCTGTGGCCACAGATAATGGACAGTCAGGAGTCGGGGACATTGAACAAGGAAGTGTGGTTACTGTGGCTGCAGTGACTGTCAACAATGGCCATAGCCAAACAGATGGCAAGGTTCCACATAGGCAGATTGATATGGGTGCTCATAGGAGGCCTGCTGTCCCTCCACCACCTGTTGCAAGTGTCTCATCACATGTCACTTGGCATATGTTTAGGGCCATTATGGAGGCACAGGCATATTCCAAAAGTAAATCCTGATGAATCCTCAGGGTTATAGATGCAACACAGTCTGACATCAGCGACTGCCTCTACCACATTGCTGATGCCCTGGAATAGTTGACTGATGCAGTGGAAAGACATTGGTCTGAGACAGATCACACATGATCTGTCTTGAAACATACATTGTTTGTGATGGAATGGGTGGGTGGAGTTGAGCGTGGATGTAGGTCAGCAACTACATCTGGTGGGAGTCCACGTAGCCATGCACAATCATGCTCTCATTGTGGCAGTACATCCAGCACTGCCGAGTGGAGTGTGCTGTCCACACCAAGACATGGCAGGCCATGGGGTAGTGGTCCTGGGCATTCCTGTGTAGGACATGTTCCCAGCAGACAGCAGTCACCCTCAGGTAATAGCCCAACATCTGACCTTGAGCATGGAGGTGCCAGTGCAACTCCTGGCAGAGCCAGCGCTTATGTTCAGGGGTAGAAATGATAAACTGTCAGCTCTACCATGCACTGCTTAAAGCTGTCCAAGATAAAGAAACACAGGGCTAGCACTGAGCTTGGCTTTGTTCATGCAGACACTCACACACCACTGTCACATTCAGGTCACCCAAAGACATGAATACTACATTTACATGGTCCATATTGCCTTCTTCCCCTCCTGACTCACACACATGCTTGACAACCTGTTGGATTAGTCTAGGCCTCCTGCATCCCCACACAATACCCTGTGCAAGTGATGATATCTGTGTCACATCCCTGTCACCCTTCTCGTTGATGTAGCGAAATGCAGCTATGTGTCTGATGCACAGGGTAACTATCTACATTAATATGTATTTTGTTTCATCCATGATTGCTTTTGGCATGCTACTTGTACTGGTCAGTTACAGATATTGTATGTTGTCATTTATAATGAGTATACCATAGTAACTTGTGTATGTTACACTGGATGCTGTTGTAACGGCTGTGTAGTCACACAATAAAAGGTATCTCATGGAAATGTTTACGTATCACTTTCAGGATTGTGTAGGACACACCTGTGGGTACACATCTACAATAATCCCATCAATGTCAGAGCACAGGATTGAATGTCAGCACTGAAGAAATATGTCTTCAGAAAGGTAAAACAGTATAGGCGTATGAGTCTGTAGGGTCATATGTTTATAATAGGCTAACAAAAACAAGGGCTTCTTTCAGCCTAGCCATGCATTCCTAAACTCTGACAAGGTCTAATATCCTTGATATGTGTAAGCAGGGTTTTAGGAGTGGAGACATCTACAAGTTGGGGCATGGGAGATGAACCATCTACAGTTTCCCTGAGTCCATTAGACATATCGGTCCTAAACCAGGTGTGATTGTCCTGTTCCCCATCCAGTTGTGTAACTTGAATTTGATTTGCATTAGGGTGGGACTCTGCTTCACATGGATGGAGAGCCTGTTGCATATAGGGTGTAGTCTCTGGGTTACATTCTTGTCTCTCCAGTATGTGCTATTTATACCACAAGCTTGGTGTGGTTGTGTAGAACAGGTAATTCTTATGCCAGTCCTTTCTTGGATATGCAGGAGGTACACAGCAGGTCTGACACTGCCCTGTAAGGCAGACATACACATCCCCTCCAAAGCATGTAGGAGACAGAATACACAGTTAGGGCCTTGATGCGGTCTGCATAGGACATGTTATGTACACTATGTAGTGGTAAAGTGTGGGAACCTCTGTGGATGTCACATTTGTCAGATATGCCTGGTTAGTTACATAACGAAGGTGGCATTGCACTCAATGATAGGTCTGATGAATGCTGAATACAGTGGAACAATTGCTTCCTTGGAATTACATGCCGTACCTCTGTCTATAGGTTGCACAACATAGAATGAATTTCCAAATATTGCAGACCCATCACAGTCAAAGGCCAGATCACTATCTATGTGTCCATAAGTCATTGACTCCTGGGACAACTGCCAGAGGTGTGTGGTCAATATGATAGTTACCAGGAGGTGACCTCCCAAAGGATAGTATTGTGCATTTCCTGGCATTTAGTGTTAGTCCATGGCTCTGACAACAACTGTGTGTCTATGTCAGCCCATCCTGGATAACGTTTGTGTCAGTGTGGGATTTAATGACAGCTCCTAATTTACAATCATCTGCAAATTTAGTCAGCCAAAAAACACTGACAGTGACTGTGACTGCAGGGAAGTAAATGCCTGAAAGGAGCAGCCCAAGAAATGATTTGTGAGGGAGTCCACTGGTGATTGGCCTTATTGTAGAGGTGGACTCCACAATGCTAACATCCTGGATCCTGTCTGTCAGCCACTTGGCTCTCCACCATCTGACATACTAGTTTGTACCTAACCTCTAGAGTTTGTCAACAATGCCTGATGGCCTTATAGTGCCAAATGCCTTGTCAGGCCATGGTAGGTGGAGTGAATCATTTTTCCCTCATCCATTGTTTGGTTACCACTCAAAGTGGTCAACCAAGTAGGGTAGGCATGATCTGCCCTTGGCAAAACCAAACTGGGTTTGGTCCAGTGTCTGTCGGTGTACTACATCTTTAATGATCATTTCCAGGGTTCCTATTACATTGTCAAAAGACAGCAATGTCGAACGCACAGAAGAGTGAAACCGGCTGATATCTACATTTGGATTGCGGGATCGCAGTACAGTGAAGATTGGAATATTTGCCCTTTCCTCACTGTAGTGTGATCTCAGAGTTGATATATATATATATATATATATATATATATATATATATATATATATATATATATATATATATATTTAGTGGGGGGGTGGGAGGCTGAACCCCCCCCCCCACAATAAAAATGTTGATATTCGTCCACTTCGGTCTTTTGAGCATTCGAAATTGTTGTCTTTCGACAATATAATTTGAATCCCATTTCCATGGCTTTAAATATCAGACTACTGAGACTTCTGGGGACAGTGCTTGTCACTGCATGCTGGTTATCCTGTGTGCAACTTGGTACTGGAGTAAGTTCCATCATGGTTTTCAAGAAAATTGTCACCCAAGGTGTTTGTGTCTGTACAGACCACTGCCAAACACTGGTGGGGAAACTAGTATGTACACCCTGTAAAGGTAATGATGGAGTATTCACACAGCTATTCTGCAGTTAGACATTAAAAAAGCAGTGCTTACTGAAAACAAACAATTACCTTCTGAAGAATGCTGAAAAGATGGGAGTCATCTGAATTCCAGCTGCCTGGCTACTACAACTACTACTGGTCTCACCACTGCCTCACTCTATTGGGATACAAAGCTCCCATTCTTTTTCTCTCACCAGAAGCAAAACATTAGCACCAAGCTCAAGATAAGAAGCAGGCCACAACCTGTTTGCTGATCTACACACACCTGTCCCACATGATGCAAGGCTCTGTAAGCATGCCATAGCCTTTTCCAGGTAGATGCCTTGATTAGCAACCAGGCCAGTCATGTGACTTTTGCATGTATTATGCCTTGGGTTCTGAGGCTTGTAGGAATTGACTAGGGACTGAACTCTTGGTGATTAGAAGCACAGCTGTTGCGTCACAATATGTCAGGTGACATAGTTGTCCAAGTTTGTTATAGTAAGCTCCACAGTGGCAGTGATCCATGTTAGGTGACAGTTTCACAGCAGTTCATGCAGACTGCCCTTCAACAGCATAATGGTGGGCATCTGTGTGACATAGATGTGAGGCTTACTGCAGAGGAGTATCCACCTTTGACCAATGTATATGTCCCTCCCACATATCCTAGGTATGTCATATTGTACATTTATGTTCCCGGAATGTAAAACTGTATTCCCACATAATTTTTAAAAACATCCATTTGGTGTCTGTTTGCTTGACATGCATTGTAGACTTGTAAGGCCAAAATAATGACTGCAAAGTTTAACAAGTTTTCTGTGCATGCACAGACATCCACTTCTGCACTGCAAAGAGTACCTACAGAAAGGGTGTTTGAGGCTGTGAACCCAAAGGGTGTAGCAGCATGACCCTTACTTTGCTGGAGTTGTACATTGTCACATTTGTAGGTATGCTATTGCAACCCTGACTAATAACAGGATTATGGTTCTTGCAAGTGCCACATGCCTGGCAAAGCATCTTACTCAATCTACCATGTTATGCCACACTGTCAGGTACTGTTTTCATAAAGGTGGTAACATTTTACATTTAAGCATCTGTCAGGCCACTGCCTAATCATGGTGTGTTGTGATGTATACACACTCTATTGCTAATGGCATTATCATGGGCTGCAGACAAGATGTGGAAAGCATCACCAACCCTCTACTCTTACTCCATACAAACACAACGTGAGAGGGGCAACTATATTACAAATCTTGAGTCCATGTTCTCTCACACACCAATCATATGACAATGAGTGGGTTGCCAACATGTACACCTCATATCACACATACCTACATGTACGGAGGTCCTTACCAGAAACATACGTAAACACCAGACACCTCAGAAACCCAAATGCAAGCATAGTACACAAAATCATACCTGCACAAAGCACAGTACACATAATAACTCATGCACCACAGTCTCAATGGTCAAACACTTAACAAAACATAAAATAAAACATATTAGTCATAGGTGATTACATCATGAGACACATTGTTGCCCCTCTCACAGACCTAGATAAGGGAAAAGTCACAGTCGGCTGTCTGTGAGGTGTCAGAATATGCCATATCACACATGCACTCAAGTCTATCAACAACAGGTACTGTTATGACTACATCATAGTTCCTGTTGGTGTGTACAACTTGAGACACATCTCTCTGGACTGTATGCAGAGACATGACTGAGCTCACGGACTATATGTCTCATGCAGGTATGCCCTTGGCCTTCAGCTACATTTTACCTTCACCTATGATGATGCCTCAATACAAACAGAAAATGATTGACTTCAATAATTGCCTTAGCATGTGATGTCATTGTAAAGGGATCCACTATCTGACAGCCTGGGATGACATGCTCAGCAGACTTCAATGTTTGCCAGAGATGGTCTTCATCTTTTAACCCTGGGATTTTGGCTACTGGTCAAGGCTGTTGCCACCACGCTGTTGCCACCACCATAGTACGCTTTTTAGGTGGTGTCTCAAGGACAAAATTTCCAAAGAAAGAAACCCATCTACAAACAATATCAAGGTTATGCTGCTAAATGCTAGGAATGGCAACACAAAACTCCACTCACTGGAAGCTGTTCCCACCTTGGAAGATGCAGACATTTGTGCAGTCACAGCACCTGGTTGAAGGCTGTGGAGAGCACCACAGCTATACCAGGCTGCTCCTCCTTCTACACATTCAGACCTCAAACTTAAGTTGTGCAAAGTAATGGAAGCCATGTATAAATATTAATAAAGGATACATACACATCCAGATTGGTTAAACAGTATGATTCCTTGGAGACACATCAGGTGCTATTGACTGCTTGAAGGGAATGTAATCAAGTCATTGCTATCTACAGGAGCACCAACATGAATCAGGATACCCACTGTGCTAAGTTGGACCTACTTGAGTCTATCAAGATACATCCAAAACCATGGTTTTAGGTGACTCAACTACCCACAGATTGGGTAGATTACTTGTGCTCAAACTCACTTGCCCAAAGGATACTCAACTTCATTAATTACAATGTCCTCAACCATCAGGTTGACATCCCCACAAGGGGAGCCAATGTACTGGATCAGGTGCTTACCAATATGGAGGCCACTGTAGCACCCCCATGGTGAGGTCCTCCCTGGTGAGATCTGATCACAAATCGGTGACATTCAAAGTAAGTATCACACCTGAGACCCCACCTCCCTTGCACCAAATAAACTAATAAACTTCTCCAAAGCAGATTATAATCTCCTATGGGATGGTATAAATAACTTCCTTCACTACACCTCTCCACTCAGATAGAACTGGCAACTATAACAAGCTCTACATCAATGTTTTATACAAGCACTTGTATAACTGCATTGAATTGGCTGTACCTGACCGGAGAAAAACAAGCTCCTCATGGCAGAGCAAACCTACCTGGTGGACAACTGCCATTAAAAGGTTTACAATAACAGGTAGACATTGCTGTCTAAGAGTAGGAGGGAGGGAGACCCCCCTAAACTGGAAACAGTCCCTATTCAGCTGAAACAAGTAAATAAATGTTACTGTGAAGTCCAGCAAAACAAAGTATGTGACCAAATTAGCCTTTTCCACAAAGGACAACCACAAGGCATTCTGTAGTTACACGTGCAACCTAAAAGGAAAAGCTCAGATTGTTGCCAAACTCATAATTAATGATACCACATATACTGAGCCTGTAGACATTGCTAACCTGTTGGCCAACAAGTCTGTGAAAACTTTACTCCCTGTCCAACCACACATATCCCATGACATCACTATGACCTGTCAAATACCTTCTGTCTCTAAAGAGCAGGTCATGAATGTCTCTCTAAGTGGGACCTGATAACATCCCAGGCTGTGTCCTACATGGGCTCGAACATGGATTAGTAACATCATTAAAAACTCTTTGCAATCATACTAAAACCACCAGCTGCATCCCAGCTGAGAAGAAAATGGCCACCATTATTCTCTTGCACAGAGGTGGTGCATCGACTGACCCTAGGAAGTATAGACCTATTAGCCCGACTAGCCATACAGTATCTCCAAGGCCATGGTGCAAATCATCATGGACCTTATCAACAAAGATATAGATAATCTACAAACAGTTGACTCTACACAGTTTGGATTTGTCAAAGGGAGATCATGCCTGTTACACCTGGTGAACATCTTTGAGGCAGTCACCAAGGATGAGGGGAAATCTGTGTACATAAAACCACCTAGACTTAGCCAAGCCATTTGACACTATCCTCAGGCATCATTGACAAACTCACCCAACTAGGCATCAACCTTAATATCATTGAAGGGGGTAACTAACTGGCTCACTGATGGAGCGCATATAGTCAAAATAGAGGAATCTACCTCCAATAGCAGAGCTGCAACCAGTGGTGTTCCACAGCCTTCAGTCCCGGTCCTGTACTATTTGGAATCCATTTCTCCAAAGTACAAGCACAAAGTGAATGTCTGTGGTTGACAAGATTTGCTGATGCCTGCAAACTGGGAGCAGTCACAGAATCTCCAAATTATGTCAACATCCTACAAAGGGGTCTTACATGAACAAATGATTGTTGCCAAAGTCATGGTCTTAAACTCCATACTAATATAGGTATCATTCCTTTCAGTAACAGCAATGATCCTGCTAAATAATACATCAATAGCAACACCTTCAGTACATGGTGAGAGACCTGGGCACACAGGTTTACAGTTACCTTACCTTAGATCACCATGTCTCCACACTGGTAAGAAGGGCAGTCTATCTTGCTGTTGTTATAAGTGATGGCATTTTATCCAGAAAAATAGTAGTTATAACCTCCATGCAGTCTTCCCTCATCAGGCCAATAATTGAGTACAATGGCCCTATTGTTATGTACCTTTCCAAGCACCAGCAGCAATTGGAGAGACCACAGAAGTTCCTCACAAGGGAAATTCAAGTATTCAGCACCTGTCCTATCGCGATCATCTGAAATCACTGTCATTTTAGTCTGTGTCATACAGACTAATCAAAAGTGATCTCTGTCTTGCATACAAGGCAATCTCCAACCCTGATTTACTGGAAATGCTGCATATCTGTAAGTCAAATGGTACATGGGTTACTTGCTCTGTAAAGACCTTAACCTGGTATGTGACATTAATAAAACCTGCTGGAGGGAGAGATTTGTCTACCAGAGTTTAACAAACCTTTGGAACTCCCACTTTATATCAAACAGAGCACCTCATTGACCCTCTTCAGATGCAATCTGTATGATTGGATAGGTGACCATAAATTCGCCACAGGAGTTCTGCCTGTGTCCCTCTTGGACAAGGGCAATAGGTACTGATCGTCTAAATAAGGGTAAGAAGATAGCTAGGATTTTAAGGGCTCTAGGGCCATTAGCCTAGTAAATTCCAACAATCCTATGATCCCCATAGGCTCGTGTAAAATACTCTGACTAACATCCACACACACCAACTTGACTACAGTGAGAATAGTACCACGACAAATTTATGTCTACAGAACACCTCCTAACACACACACACACACACACACACACACACACACACACACACACACACACACACACACACACACACACACACACACACACACACACACACACACACACACACACACCAAGTTGGCTGGAGTAACACTAGACCACTTACCTATCTAGCCTTACACAATACAGATCAAAGTACTGAATGCACATGGCATGGCTCAAGTCTGACATTAGCACAGCTTTAGGTAGTCTTATGGTAGATGACATCAGCAGGCCTTGTGAATGACAGGTGTTTGTAGGCCTGCATATCCTGCTATGACAAAAAACAGTGTAAACCTGTCCTATTTGTAAGCCAGTGTGGTATATTTGTTTTCAACCAAGATGCACATATGCACACAAACACACAAGTGGACTGGAGTGAGATTAGAACCCTTACTTATCTAGCCTTACACATTACCAATCACAGAACCTAATACATCACAGCTCAAGTCTGCTTGTCTGCAATGTGGTGCATAGCGCAAGCATGTGGAAATTATTAAAATATATTATTAATTTTACATATTCCCTTCCTCTGTCACACATCCACAATGTACATTTTCCACATATATCTAAGTGCTCTCACATATTCAGTTGAATTTTGTCCATATTTGTGGACTTTTACATCCCCTTCTGTTCATGTAGACTCCTGTATACAAAAAATTTCTGCGTACATTACAGACACAGACACAGAGTCTTCACGGATGCCTTTTGGCTTGTTGGCTTGCTCCACCTGGCTAATTTCATTAAGATTCACCTGCGTATGCGGTAATTTGAATTGCAAGGAAGTATCCCCATTTGCGTGTGCTTGCACACCGCTTAGCGACATTTACTAAATCTAAAAATGTTTGCATTTGTGTATGCATCACGGAACGATGCATACATGGGAAAAAAATCATGTAGACTTTACTGAATTCCCCCTGTGTCTGTGTTTTGTTTTCATAAGGGCAACCGTAGCTGGTATTTTATGTGATGGATGATTCATAGTCGGGTATGTAGTACATTATTGTGTACTAGTTTGTGACTTCATTTTCTTCATTTCCAGAACCTTCACTGAATAGGAGCTGATGCTCTCCATTCTTCACATGTGCAAGAATTTCAAACAATTGTACAAATAATTAGAAAGGTATAATAAGGTTTTTCAAGAAATGCAAGAGTTCTTCTTATATGATCAAATGAGACCTTCACCAAAACTGTCGAATTGTTTTCTTTTATATATATATATATATATATATATATATATATATATATATATATATATATATATATATATATATTTATGTGTGTGTGTGTGTGTGTATTCTACTCTTTTCACAAAAATGTAACAGTTTAATAATATGAATCTGTTGGCATAGAAACAAATATCCAGAGATTTTAGACAAACCAGTATGAAAATTAAAATCCGTAATGCCAAAGAACATTTCTTGGTTCCTTTTCAAGTTATAGGGTAACTTGCTTTTTAGACCTGTTTTGTCAAGAGTACATTTTTGACTTAATCTTTAAGTAAACAACTGTCAGATATTTACATCAAAAGAATGTTAAGTATAAAACAAATAAAGGAAACCAAAACGGAAATGAATGAAAAAAAATCAGTTGTTGAAAAGTCACAGACCTAATAAACATGGCATATTCTATGAAATTATTTTTCTTCATGCAAAATGCAGAGAAAAATTATATCTATACTTTTAACAGCCATTGTGGTTAAAATTCAAAATCACATTTACACAAAACAAGGTGAGTATCTTTTTTATATATCCCCAAGTTATCTACATGCCAGGAGATCATGACATGTGGGAACATTGTGGTAGGGTTTCCAAGTATGTCGCTGGCAAATTCTACAAGGAAGTCCATTTCACACTTCATGGTTGGCAGTTCCTTGCAGTGGTTGCTCGGCATTACTTGTCATATGCTGACATGGTACATCACTGAAAACATATGATTAAGACACTTCACTGAAAATACAGTAGGATGAAATCGATAACTTTTTACTGAAAAAAAGAACGTTATCCAGTTTTTGATTAACTGCATTTTGCTGAAATATCCATATTCGGCACATTTTTTGCATGTCATGGACTATAGATAGACATGCTAAGGAAGAGGGGGAGGGGCTGAGGTATCCAGAACAAGAAGACTCAAAATATGTTTTCAACACAGAAAAAAACAAATGACTTGTCTAAATAAACTACACAGATGCAACCAGAATCGCTTAAACCTTACCTGGATGTCTGATATGGCCTTTAAGGAAATTTTCTGTCCCAAACTCTGGCTCATGGTGAATAGATGGGGGCTTTTAAAATGACTTTTGCATATAGTAGGGTAATAGGGCAGAAAGTAAGGCACGTAGAATTGCAAAGGAAATTTCATGTACTTAAACTGAGCAGCTGTGGGCATTGTCTTTTTCAAACTGCCAGGACAAAAATTAAATATACTGAAATGTTATAGGGTGAAATGACTTGTTTTAGAGACATTTACCTTGCAGTTACTCGAACAAGAGTGCCAATAAGAACCTCAAAGGTGTTAGAAATACTGAAGTTTTGCAGTCTGCAAATGTGAGATGAAATTGTGCAGAAACAGTTTCAACTTAAGATAGACTTGCTGCTGGAAGATGACATAATAATATTGTACTGCTGAAATGTTTAAATTTGTAGGAATTATATTTGCATATTAAACACACAATGATTTTTATATGACAATATTGGATGAGAAACTAATTTTGACACTGTACTTTGTCTTTGTTTTCTTTTCCAATTCAAAAATTGAATCCAAAAAATTTCTGTCAAGGATGTAAGTTCTTCTTCTTTTGGCTTTTTCACGGTTAGGTGTTGCCACAGCGGATCACCTGTCCACTCATGATTGGCAGTGGAGTTTTACAGTGTCGAGTTGCCAGCCCAGCACCCAACCTTCCACAGAAGGCACACACATGCACACACTCACACCTAGGGCCAACTTAGAGTGTCCAATCCACCTACAGCATGTCTTTGGGATGTGGGAGGAAACCAGAGCACCCGGAGGAAACCCACGCGACCACAGGGAGGACATGCAGACCCTGCACAGAAGACACCCCAGCAAAGGATTGAACTGGAGAACCTCTTGCTGTGAGGTGACAATGCTAATCGCTGCACCACCATGGCCACATAATTATCAGTATGTCTCTTTGTATGCTCACATAAAGAGAACAAACATTGTGCTGTTGCCCTTCAAAAAATCTGTGTGAATGGAGTTTGCTAAGTTATTGTGTAATAAATGTGATTGTTGGGTGAAATAATGAAGTTAGTCTCTTCTTTTGTAATGAATTAGTAATTTGCTACTGTGAAATGTTGCCCTCCTGAAGACATAATACATGACTTTAACAGCAGTCATTATCACTGTTCATACTTCACATCTCATAAACTGAAAGAAGACATTTGATATGTAAAGTGTTAACGTGATAAAGGATATGGAAATAGTGTTTGCAGTTGCTCCACCCTTATATCACATATTGTGGGCTTGCATTGTACAGTACACATTTCATGGAATTTTGATGAGCTAACTTATTCTATTTGCAGAGGTAATGATGCCAGGAAAGGTTTCCAGAAAGTACATTTTTGATAGTCCACCAAAGATGACTTACCTTTTCTGATGTTAGACTGTAGCAAAACAGCATGTTTTAAGCTTTATTTGGCAATGAAGATTGTATCTGCTGAAATGGAACTGTAATGTCCTTATAGTAATGAACTAATTCAGTCACTGACACATACAGTAGATTCTTTTAGATGTACAATGAAATTACTTTGTAGTTGTCTACAGGTATAAGATAATGAAGATTGGAATACAGCTTTTGACTGTTTCTTCTAAGGTAGCAGTACAACAAAAAATATTCACATGAATGCAGACGTGCACACACGCACACACACACACACACACACACACACACACACACACACACACACACACACACACACACACACACACACACACACACGCACAAGCTGGCACATTATTTCACCCCCCCCCACAAGTATACATATATTTGTATTTGTATATGCATACGTGTGTGTGTTTGTGTGTGTGTGTGTGTGTGTGTGTGTGTGTGTGTGTGTGTGTGTGTGTGTGTGTGTGTGTGTGTGTGTGTGTGTGTTTATTTGTTAACAGAGAAATATAGGAAACATCACTTTTCAAAAGTAGGACAGAGTCAGGATTGCCATTGTAATTAGCTGACTTGTTTATATAAGCAGTATTCAAGGGGATAATGAGGGAATCAAACCAAAGGACAACACTAAAAGTCATATAAACTCGGGTAAACATATTGAGTAGTTTGACTGCATAGTTGTCACTTATACAGATTAACAGCAATATTTTCTAGGATGTTGTCATAACTTACAGTGTCTGAACTTCAATGGTACTGCATATGGCCTACAAAGCACTTTCACACATTTTAATAATATATGCATGTCTTCATGGAGTACTGAACATCTTGTACAATATCATCAGACTTAATAATTTATTTTCATGTTTTCATTCACACATTTTAGTAAATATTCCTTGATATTTTGTTGTTTAGCAGCTCAGGGATAAATAAGAAAAATTACTAACATTTAAGAGAAACACAAATGAAAAAGTGAATGTATCATTACACAAAACGACACTTTGAAGAAAGACACAGAAGTGTCATGAAGAGCTGAAGTGAACGTATAAGTTTAATAAGAGGCAATCCAAAAGATCTGTTTTCTGGCAATGAATTAAAGTTTTGGTAAAAACTTTACATGCAAACACCCATAAGATGAAAATTTTATGTAGCAAATATACATCCAAAATTGTATCAGAATTCCTCTTCTTAGCATCCTAATATAACATAGAAGTATAGAAACAGCTGTTATATACACAGAAAGCTGCTAATGTGTTTGCTTTCTGCACATTTTCGTAGTTCAGGACTGCAGCCAGAAAAGGATTCCATTTTGTTTATGATGCTATTAGTTATTCATTCATTAACTATATAACCAGACAATTGCCACAATATGTTTGAAATAGTGCCCATTCCAGAGTAAGCTGCACTTTTCAAATGCTTCATAACTGCAGCTGTGTGATTAGTGTTCTTAGCTCCCACCCATCATTTATGTATCTTTTTCAAAAGGTTATAAGCCTAGCAAAATAAGGAAGCCAAAATTACCTGCCCCACCCCTCCAGAAAGAACTGCTCTATTGCCTTTTGAATATTGTACTGCATTGAGGTAACTACTCACAAAAACACAAACTAGTAATGAAGAGGCGTGAGTTTTTAGATGGAGTGCCAGGAAAATATTCTTACCTTATTTTGAAGTTCTAGTATTTCTTTCTCTAAAGGGCTGTAGTCACGACCAGGGTGTCCCCCATCTCCTCCTATCTGCTGACTGTACCACTCTTTGATCTTCAGCTCAAGTTTATGGTTTTCATCCTCCAGACAGTGCACTTTTTCTAAATATGCACCCAGACGATCATTCAGGTTCTGCATGGTTATCTTCTCATTTCCAACAAGAAATCCATCATCGCCACCACTGCTTACACCAAAGGAGGAACCAAAGCCTCCACCACCACCACCAAAGCTAGAACCACCACTTGGGCTAAAGGAAAAGCTGGAGCCACCTCCTGATGAAAATCCACCAAAACCAGCACCAGCTCTTCCAGCACTGAAGTGCCCACCACCTGCAGCCGCTAAGGGTCTTATTGTCGACACCTGCATTCTACCCCCACCACCACTACTACCATGTACACTAACAGCTTTTCGTGCAACATACATGGCGGTGTAGAGAAGGTAAAGTACAAATGTGCCAAGTGCTGTAGTGGAGCTGATCTGGTAGCTGTGGAGAGCAGAGGTTGCCTTATTGTTTATGTAGGAAATCCAGAAGGTGTTGCTTTCACTGCCTTCTCTATCTATTGGACATCCTTTGTGACATAAGTCTGGCAGCTAGCTACCTGTTTCTTGGTAACTGCCCATGTTAAGCACAATAAGGTTTTTATTAGAACATTGAAAGTAGCCTTTGGGGTTTTGTTAGGGCATGGCAACATGAGGGTGTGGTGTTTGTTGCAGTTTAGAGATTTACCTGCTTAGTTTATCAAAATGATTTCAGCACAGTATAGCCGTTACAAAATAAATAAAGTGAACTGATCTGTTCACATATAGACTGCAAAATAGTTCTTTGCTTTACCTTTATAAGGAAGGAATTTCTGCTGTTATACATTATTGTGGATTTCATTCTTATATTAGCTATGTTGTCTTTCATCTTTTACATGATTATAAGTATTTCCTTCCAAATATTAATCTAACAACATTAGAGAATTAATACCATACCTTCATTCAGTCATTCATTACTTTAGTTTACAACATCTCATTCCATAGCAACATCTTGTGACAGTTGGTGCTCTTAGTATTTCTTTTATTATCAGGTGTCAGTGACATTTTATTCTTCTAAACTACACAGTGAAAAAGCAGATGCTTTCTGAATAATATGCAGTAGACAGAATGTATGTAAAGGTAAACACATGGCAACATACTGGGAAAAAAAATTAAACATAATTCCAAATTAAAGAGTTTGTACATTTTATGGCTACCCTCATTAAGGATTTAAAGAAGTTTTGTTTTAACTTAATACAATATAATGACATAAAAAAGCACCTTCCCTTTCTACCTCATTTACTTATACATTAATGGGATAAGTGGGCTAGTTCTCTTTGACCCTTTTTAATAATGACCTAGGTTATAAGAACAACGTTAAGCTCTATATGCTTGGACATTTTATAAGTCATCCAGTTTATGTTTAGAAGGAAGACCAGAGTAACACGGGAAGAACACGCATGGTATTCAAAGATAGTAAAAAGACACCATGATCAAACACTGTATTGGGAATTGTAAGACAACAATGCAGCCAGTGGATCATGATTCTTCTTCTGTTTTGAATAATTTTTTTATATGCCTGCTTTAATAAGCTCCCCACATTTTGAAGACTATCCATCTGTCTCATTACTACTTCTTATCACAGACATCTTGATTAGACTTGCTTTTTACAAACCTTCTTTAAAAAAAAAATTTGCATGTTACACTGACCCAGGTGCTCTCTGTTTGGCTTCATTTGTCTTCTGTTGCACCTTTATGTGAAATTGCAGCTATTGTTCTGATACTTTATAGTCTCATGCCACCCATTTTTTCTACTTTTGCCTCCTTCTTTTAAGAAGTCAACAGTTCCTTTCTTAATTTTGCTGCAGTTCTATCCTATTTTGAGAAGTGCTGAAGCAGTGAAAACATGTTTGTTCTCTTTCACCTTCACGAGTGCACTTTCAGTCTGGTCTTCCGTGATAGTGCTTGCACTGTTCTTTGGTTTGCACTTCTTACCTAACAAAAAGGCATCATTAGACCAAACTTTAATTGACCCTAAGCTTTTTACAAGGAAATTGAATTTTGAATTTCTTTTTAAAGGGACACCTAACAATATGTACGAAAGATAAATATGCAAAAAAAAATTGTACATATAATCCCACCCTGCACCCATCAGTGTTGATTTTTGAGAAAATGTGTGAGAGAGATATTAGGGAGATGTTTAGGAAAACTAAAGATGAGTATACAAACAATCTGAAAGATGAAGAAGTGAGTACTAAACTAGATCTATAATAATACAGAAATAAGGGTTATGAAACCCGATAAAGGTGGTGGTCTTGTTATGAATAACAACTTACACGTAGACAAAATGTTTACTCTTTTAATAAACATTGAAAGTGGTTCTTGAACTCGGCTCTCTTGCTTTTATCGAGTTTTTGGTTTGTGTGGAGTAGTGCTTGTACTGTTCTGCATGGGCTTCCAACAGCCTTAAGAAATTGTAGCACTAGTTTCAGTCTTATGCTGTTTAATTTAAAACTGCCACTGGCTTCCCTGTTGTTTTTCCAGATGAGAATGGTGATGGTTGATCATCTTTGCCTCAGTCGATATTCTCTTGTTAAGAAAGTTTACAAAAAATCATCTTTATTTTAATCAGAAGTAACAGCTTCCGGTGGAAAAAAATGCATCTTAATATTTCTTTATTTTAGAATAAATAGAGTAGATATATCAACTACTGTACATTTAATCATATTGATACAGTAAGCCAGTTTCTGAAACAGTTTTCTCAGAAGGTAAAATAAGTTTATATTTCTTGGGTAACAAAAAAGTAAATATACTTCCTTGTAAATAAAAAAAGTCTCTTAGCTTTTCCCGGTTAGGGGTCGCCACAGCGGAACTCCTGTCCGCTAATGATTGGCAGTGGATTTTTACGGTGCCGAGTTGCCAGCCCGACGCCCAACTTTCAAAGAAGGCACACCCATTCACGCACGCACCTACCTGCATGTCTTTAAGGTCACTCATACTTCCTTGTAAATAATAAAATAAAATCCAACTCTTTACTATAGCTTTAACAAGTACAGTTTATCATTACAAAAGTTCTTCACAGATGATTTAGAAAAAAATCATTGCTTATAGTAGGTGTGTGCATATCTTTCACTCAACAACTCCTTTCCCTATTTAGACTTCAGAGATGTCTACCAAGCTTCATACTGTCAGAGCAGTTTCAACCAGGTTACTACATTAAATGCTAATTTCCTTTAAGCCTCCTTGACAAAATCCTTTCTCAATTCATGACTCAAAACAAAAACAAAAAAAAAAAACAAGAATCTGACATGTACCTGTTCATCTGGCTCTTATATATCCTTTTTAAGGCTTGTCTGCCAGATGTGTCATTGATTTAAAGACATAGCATGCTCTCTGCTCAACAACCTCAACAACTGCCCCTATGTTATATAACTCCCCCAGCATGGAAATATTTGTCTGAGGACCCTCCCTCCATAGGGATTGATTTCATATTTGGGCCAACAGCCCATGTTCATTAAAGTGCTTATGTTCAGAGCAATGGGCACTCCTAATATTGTATTGAGTGTGGGGGGGGGGGGGGTAAATTCCCAAGACAGTTTGGAATTATTGCCTTTCTGTCTACAAATCCAGTAAAGAGGAACATAGTCAGTGACCACTGTAAAGTCTCTTCCAAGCAAATAGCATTTGAGGGGAGCAAGGGCCCAATTGATTGCCAGACACTCCGTGCATATTGCTGAATAACACTTTGTAGCATTGCTGAACCTTCAGCTAATGTACCAGGTGAGATATTCATCTCCCTGTACCATCTGGGTCACTACTGCCCAACTGCTCACTGTGAAACATCACCATGTACCAGGAATTGTTTGGAAAAGTCAGGGGCTAGTAATAATGGTTCTGAACACAGCAGATATGTTATTTTTCCAAAGGCATACTCGGCTTTATTTGTTTAATTAAACTTTTAGTGAACACTTACTTTTGTTTGGTCAGGCAGTAGGATGATGGTAGCCAACTCTGAGTAGAAATTTTCAAACTAGCCTGTCAGACCCAGAAATACCTTAACCTGCTTTTTTTTTTTTTGTAGTTGACATCAGACATTTCTGGACTGCCTCAATGTTTTCATCTTGCGGTTTCATGATCCCTGTGCCTATTATATAGCTTAAATAACAGGTTTCTGCCATGATTAATATGTAATTAGTTAGGTTAGTTGTCAATCCAGCTAACTGCAAGTAATTCAAAACAGCTTTGACTTCAGGGAGGTGACTTTTGCACTCTTCAGATAGTATTATAGCAATAACCCATGTTTGGTGTGGTAATTACCCACGGTTGGCGTGGTTTGGCCCCGAGGGCAAAGCCCGAGGAACCAAACAAAGCCAACCGTGGGTAAATTTAGCATTACCCACACCCAGAAGTGGGTTATTGCTATTATCATGACATTATTTAAGAAAAGAAACTATTACTTTTCTTAAATAATGGCATAGTATAATGCCTGTTTACTGCCCTTCCGCAGATGTCTGGCATCCCGGCAGTTCTGATATACTGCGCTCGCGCAGTACATCAGAGTTGTAGGCAAAAGCAACGGAGAAAGCAAGATCTCCGTTGCTTTTTAGTGTCTCGCTATGTTAAATGAGTTTAACGTACCAGGAATTGTTTGGAAAAGTCAGGGGCTAGTAATAACGGTTCTGAACACAGCAGATATGTTATTTTTCCAAAGGCATACTCGGCTTTATTTGTTTAATTAAACTTTTAGTGCAACAGAGATCTTGTTTGGTCAGGCAGTAGGATGATGGTAGCCAACTCTGAGTAGAAATTTTCAAGCTAGCCTGTCAGACCCAGAAATACCTTAATCTGCTTTTTTTTTTTTTTGTAGTTGACATCAGACAGTTCTGGACTGCCTCAATGTTTTCATCTTGCGGTTTCATGATCCCTGTGCCTATTATATAGCTTAAATAACAGGTTTCTGCCATGATTAATTTTTCCATTAGTATAGGTTAGTTGTCAATCCAGCTAACTGCAAGTAATTCAAAACAGCTTTGACTTCAGGGAGGTGATTTTTGCACTCTTCAGATAGTATTATGATATTATACAGGTAGGCTGAGGCATAGGTAGTATAAAGCCTTAGTATCTTGTCCATCAAATCCTGGAATGCTGCAGGTGCTACATGGAGATCAAAAGGCAGGACTCTATAGTAGAAGAGACTGTCAGGTCTAGAAAATGGCATCATTCCCTTAGCTTCAGGAGTTCCTGTAATGTGCCAGTAGCCTTTGGTTAAATATAAGATATACAGACATACACCTTACCCAAGTCCTCTATAAAATTGTTCTTCAAGTAGACAGCAAATGTTGGAGGTGTGATGGGGAAGAAAGAGATAATTTGGAACATATTTTCTGGGACTGCAGTGAGTTGTCATAAGTGAGATGTACTGTCTTGGATGGGGTCTATATCAGAAGACTGCATCTTGGTCGAACAGAAAAGGCTGAAAACGCAAAATATCGAAATGGCTGTTAAGCAAATTCTTTCCCTGGGAAAGAATTCACTTGACTGCTTTGGTACTTTGACATTTTCGGAACTGTAGTGTGGTCTCAGAGTTGATATATTTAAGTAGGGGTTGTGTGGGGGGTGCAGCCCCCCACTTAATGTAATGTTTGTATTGATTTGATTTTTTTTTTTTTTTTTGGAACAGCGATTTTTTTCCCTTGGAAAAAAATTGCTGTTCTGACACTTTGACATTGTAAGCTTTCACTTTCAGTGTCAATTAAACACCCTTTGCTTTTTTAAGCATTCGGTGATTTAATATAGACCCTCTTGGATGCTGGGTGGGCAGAATGGTGTGATGAGGGAGATGATTTTTCTGAGCAATGATATAGAATAGGAATTGCCTAGGCATGGTAAGGCTTTGCTGTGTCTAATTATGGTGGTTACAAAAAAAAAACAATTACTAGAAAATGGAAATCAAAATTTAAATCAACTATATTAGAAGTAGTGAATAGCAACAGAGATAAAACAACTGGAACTGAGAACTTTAAAAAAGGGTAGGAGCGAACTACATAAGACAAAATGAGAATTGTGGGAACAATACACACAGGGGAGGAATGAGGTTTAAAAGAAGGCAGAACTTAAATGAGCTATGTAATGTTTGACTGAAAATGATTGGGTAGATTATAAGTGATGTGTAATGTTTGCAAATGTAAGCATGTCAGTATGGTTTGTAAAGTAAAATGCTTGCAACTAGGATCATGTCGGTGTGGTTTGTTTTCATTTATATAAATGTATGATTGCCTATGTCTTAAGTGAAGTTTTAATAAACATGTTTTTTTACTTAAAAAAAGAGCAGGAATTGAATAATGTGTGTAATGTTGCTTAGGTTGTATGATATATAGCAATATATGTGAAGTATAATGTTTGTTAATGTGAATTTGTTAATACAGTTTGATCACTTTTATATAAATGTAAATTTGCCTGTGTCCCAAGTGATAATTCAATAAAGGTGTTTTTAAAAAAAATGTCCACTCAGGGCACAGAATATGAATCAAACTTAGAGATACAATTCAGCATTCTAATGTCATTATAAAAATTACAGGCTCGTCTGCTTTAGCAACGAGTAGGGTGAGACTGAATCATTCACTTTTTCATTCTTCCATGACCTCAGATTAAATCATTTTATGCACCTCTTCCCTGACTGCTTGGCATTAGAATGTAAATATTCAGTATGGTTTCAAATGGATTTTTCACCAGGCATGGTTTCTATATTGTGTTAGATTAAACTGGTTTTACCAGGCAACTCTAAAATATGTCCCTATTCTTGAATGTTAATTTGTTTGCTTCCTGTTGATACATAGATAATGTCACCCCTGTTTTAACTTCAGAATATACTTTGGAGTTATTAACGTCTCCAAACATACTCCAGAATCTTTCTAAGTTTTTGGAACATTTATGTCATGTAACTGTTTTGGTTTTCTTTTCCCAGGATGCCTAGCTTTATAATTATCTTCAATTACTTTTTTCTACAATATCAAAAGGTTCTTGCACCTTGGCAAGGAATATATTTTCATCCCTAGGTACTAACAAAAGTGCTTTATCTCCTGGTTTGACCTCGCTGAGATAAGCCTTTCAGTTATAGAAGAAGACTAAGCACTCATGCTCTTGCAAAGCATATTGGTGAAATGGGTGATGAACATATTTTTAAGTTTAGGGTAATAAATATTGTCCCTAAAAACAGAAGAGGAGGTGACAAAAAATAATATCCTAGAAATTAATGAGTACAAGTGGATAGTAATGCTTTAAGTAGATGCTAAACCTGGAATCAATATGGGTGTCAGTCTAAAACCTGTTCGGAAAAAGAAGCAGATGATTTTATGGAAATGAACTTGTTTATGTATGTTTAAATGTATTTCAGGTATGTTTTACGTGGATGTTTTTATACTTATTAACTTTTTGGGGAGTTATATTTTTTATGTATCATTTAAAATGTCTTCAGTTTTAGAGAAAAGTTTGGTAGCTGTCTGTGTTATGTTATGCAATTAGACTTCATTATAAAACGAAAAGGAGTCTTTTATTCTGTTTGTTCACACTGAGGAAGGACACTTGTCCAAAACTTTGTATTTTATTAAAGACGTTTTGTTGTATTGATGTTGCTATCAAGTGTTTCATTACACTGGAATGTTTCTGTGTTCGATATTGGTGTGACAGTGAAGTTTTACCATTGTGCTAGTCCCTATTTTGCTGTTCTTTATCTACATGTAGCAGGCAATGTGAATGTATAGCTACCATACAAAAGTTCAAACGGTGTACATCCAATTGGCGTTCAGGGAACTTATCTTACAGTAAACAGAAGCATTTGGTCCCATTTTATTACATCCATTTCTGTAGTTTTCTATAACACTGATTTTAAAGTGTTATTAAAGTGTTTAACTACCCCATCTGTTTAATGGTGTTATACAAATGCTCTTAGCTGTTTCATTTAAAAAAAACTGATACAGACAACAAAGTTGTGTAAGTAGACTTACCATAACAGTAGATGTTCAAATGATCTCTGCTGCAATACCCTTAAATATAGGTTATATCCTGCTATGGATATAACATCCAGACAGCTTCCAAAGCTTAAGGGTACCTTCCATCTGCCACAACATTAACCAGCTTGAGCAGAGCTGAAGAAACAGAGTGGTTTGGGCACCAAGCCCTTTAGAGTTACCTCCCACAAAAGAGCATTTCTCTTATAGTCCTTCAAGAATTGATGGTTGGCCAATGCTTCCTCATTGCTAGGCAGTTTAGTTGCCTTCAAGGAAAAAACAACTCCATAACTTCTTTTTCTGACAGAAAGTTTACTTTTTGTGAAAAAAAATTATTGTAAACTAGGAACAAAAGTATTTTATTGACTGTCATGTAACTTTTAGTCACTTTTTACTAGGAATGTAACTTTTTACTTTTTGTTGGGTCCCCTCAGACCTCATGTTCACCAGCCTGTCCTGGGGACTCAGCCCATCTGTTCCATCCGGGGTGATTATTTTTATGACCTTCCAAGTCCCTTTCCCTGACCTCCGTGATCAATGATGAATTCTTTTGGCAAATCTCCTCTTTGGACTATGTCTTCCCTTAGGGATCATATGAATGAATGCCCTCCCACCTTGGATAGGCATGCCATCCCTTTCCTGTCATTCAGTCAGTCACCCAAGCCACTAATCAAACCTGGTTTGGCTGGGTTTTATCCTGCTATGCTACCAGAGTGTTTCAGAATTGCTACGTTTTACTTTTGCGAAAAAAGTTGTTTAACTTAAAACTTGTTTTTCTTGGCTAAAATATGTTAAATTACTTTTTGATATTGAAATAAATGGTTAAAGCATGGCTCACTTTGTTTTTTTAGTGGAAATATAAATTTTTTAAAATAATTACCTGTTTATCTGACTATCGCTGTCAGGCTTCCCAGTGACTAAGTCATGTTTTTCTGGCTTCACCATGGAAAATCCTTCCAGTTCTTCAATTCTTCCTTCTTCCAAGCACAAAAAGAAAAAGATTTCCAATCCACTATTTCCACTTCAACAAGCTGCTCATTTGCCTCAGCCCCAGATGGGTGGTTCCAATGTGGCCACTTCTGGTTTCTCAGATCATTCTTTTTCTTGGCTTCCTCTGTTGTAGGCCCTACAGCTTCCATTAACAACTGAAATCTTTTGGCAATGCTTACCTTCTCTATCAATTTCCACACCCACTTCCTTTACTATTATAATACCAAGAGCTTTTTGATAAAAGTCAGTATTGACTCATCTAATCCTTCCACCGAGAAACAAATCTTAGCACCCTTTGTACCTTCAGGATTTAGACTCTTTTTTTTTTTTTTTTTTTTTTTTTACTGGTGCTATTTTAGGTAGTATATCAGGTTGAAACCTTTCCCATGTAGCTTCAATAATCATCTAAAATGAGGGAAGTCTGGGCCAGTTATTCTATTATGTACTATGTTAGGCATTAGAACTACAGGAAAAAACACTCTACCTAGAAAAGTTTGTATTTTAAATAGGGTATTCTGTCTTGTCTCCATGTTCACATATAATTTCACGCTTCTGCATACTAGTTGTTTTATATTTACATGCATATTGTGATTAACTAATCAAGTTCCTCCAATTATCCCTGCATTTACTTTCCTTCTACTTTAGTATCACATTTGAGAAATTTGGCAAAAGCACAGTGATAGAAGACAGATTTTACACTTTATGTAAATGAACCATGATCAGATTCTATAGGTTCAGACTCCATAGGCATGTTTTAAATAGAATTTGAAGGATAACAGTAACATTTTTAGAGTCGTACTGGTGTCATTAACTATGCAGTGTTTAGCTTGTCTTTATTCTTTTTCTAAAATATTTAAAACAAATCAGCTCAGATGGCAATAGTTTTTTCAACTTGCAGGCACAGAAGCATTCGTAGGTCTGACTAGTTAAGGACACAGAGTTATCCTATGGATGTCAAGACAGCCCTGTTTCATGTCCTCTTGAATTCGTAGTGCATGAAAGACTAACTTTGGGTTTGCACGTTTAGCAATCAATAACTTTTTCACTAAGACAACTAGATGTCCAGAAGATTTAAAGTCATTATGTAATACACACTTTCTCAGATTTGTAACTTTTAAAGGTGCATCAATGCACTGAGCATTTAAATTGCATGACTCATATGAGGCTCTAGCCACAGTTATTTGCGACCTTGCTAGTCTCTCCAAGCTAAATATCCAGTTCTAGAACATCAGAGTCTATACATCAGGTAAATATCCAGCCCCATCAGCATTTTGCATTTCAGTTTTAGTAGTCCTTGGGATGCTCTTTGTATCAGTGATTTGATATCTGCATTGTCTAAGTCCCTATAGTCCATCAACAAGTCCTCAGTTAAAGATGAAAACAGAATTATGGCCCAGTTTTCTTTCTTTTTTTTTAAACATCTTTATTAAACCCTCACTTGTGACACAGGCAATTTTACATTTATACAAAAATAATCAAATTGCATTCAATTAATATTAACAGGCATACTTCACATATATTGCTATATATCATATAACCTAAACGGTATTACATAAATTATTCAATTCCTGCCTCTTTCTTTTTAAACAAGAAACATGTTTATTAAAAATCACTTGCAACATAAGCAATCATACGTTTACATAAATGAAGATGAACCACACCAACACAATCCTAATTACAAGCATTTTACATAACAAACCATACTGATACATTCCTAGTTGCAAATATTATTCGTCACTTATAATCTACCCAATCATTTTCAGTCAAAGATTACATAGCTCATTTAATTAAGTCCTGCCTTCCTTTAAACCTCATTCTTCCCTGAGGCCATTTCTCTTGAGCAGCATACTTTTGAAGGCAAGCATAAAGGCCTCCAAATTATCTTCCTTTATTAATTTCTTCAGAGGGCACCTGGATTGGAACTCCCAGTCACATAGGCTGCTGGTTCACCAGGTGGGAAATTAGTTGTTGCAGGTCAAGCATTTGCTGATCAGTAACTATACCTCTCTCTTGGAGGGCTGTGGTTGCACTCCTCAAGGCTTCATTATCTTTCTATTTCTCATAAATTCACCAGTTATATTTCTCATGGAAGAAAGAGACACCCAGAACATCAGTCACACTTAATTAACACCTCCATTAGATTTATACTTCAAACCTATCCTTATATGGGTATGTTTTTCCTAGCAAAGAATAACTGTTTTTTTCTGCCGTGAAGATCTTTTGGCTGGAATAAATCCTTACCTGTGTACAATGTTTAGCAGCTAAAGATGCCTTTTTTTTACTCATCACAGAAAAGGGTACTTTTCTGTTAATGGGGCAGAAGTCAAATACGCGGTTGAAGTACAGTTACTTTTTTCTAGAGTTCAGCTATTTTATTCAAAATGATGTGCCATACAGATGCAATTCTGTAAACATTTCAACAGGTGTAGTAAATTCATATAGGAAGGTAAACCTTCTGTGGCGGAGGTGTAAAGCATTTACTGAAGCTGACTGCTGAACTGTGAAGAGCTGGCTTCAGCAGACTGTCTGGGAGAAAGGCCAGATTCTGACTTCTTTCTCCTTAGAAGCACCAGAGCACATAGCTTGTTCCCCGAACCTCCTCCCCAATCTACTGCTGCGGTATGCATCTTATTTATTCAAATCATCAGATTCCACGTGTTCATATATGAGGGTGAAAAGGGGTCTTAGAAACAGAACATAGAAAAAAATCAGAGCTTTATATACTAGCAAGATTGTCATTTAAGTCAGATGTTCTGTATAAATTTTAACGGGGCAGCAGTCATCGCCAAACGTAAATGTTGCCACGAAATGTGAACACAGTCAGCCTCCCAAATCAGCACATGTTTGCAAACAGGAGCACTTTGCTATTTTTTCATGATATAACATCCGTGATGTACACCCTATTTATGCAGTAACAGGCAATCTTTCTAAAGCCGTGTGTATGACCGACACTGACCTGGGACGAAATGAGGAACAGTCCCACAACAAAGCCAACATTAAAAGCACAAAACAACCAAATAAGCAGCACTGACTTTGGAGGAGAAATCAGTAGTCATGTGAGAACAAAGGCAAAATGAAAACCAGAACACACCAATGCAGTAAGCTTCATATTCACTCTACAACCGGAGCACTAACAGGTTGCAAGACTTTCCAGTGGTTTACTTGCAGGACTAAGAACATTTACAAATAATGTGGCTCCAGTCTTTCTGCTCAAAAGTAAAATGTGTCACACTTCTCAACTTTTCTCATTTAATTATTATTTTTTATTTATTTATTTAGTTTAGCATTCATTAATCAGGCAAGAAGACTGATTTATAATCCATTTCCAGTCACAATCTGGGCCACAATAGGAAATTGTAAATATATGTAAAATTAACATGACCAAGCAGCCAGCATATTTTTTGGAAAAAAAAAAAAACAGCAATACCCAAGGAAAACACACAAACACACAGGAAGAACATACAAATTCCACACAGGGAATGACAGGAAGTTCGGACTGATTCCCAGAGACCCTGAATCACAGTGTAGATATTTTTTTCACTGGAAGGTATTCATATAATTAGTTTTGTAGCATAGCATTTCTTTGCTGTCATGCACTACAGCACATAGTGAGTTAATCAGTGATTCAGAGACATGCAAGAGTTTCTTGGAGCAAAAGCTCATTCGTGACTCATTTGTATGTTTCTAAATGGAGCAGAACATATGCGGTAAGTGCTCCACTATCAACCCATGTAATCCTGTCGCACAGGCATACATACACACACTTGATGGACACATGAATAGCCATGCATACATAACAAGATGTGGTCATAATCATAGCATTGCACATCTACAAACACAACACTCAGGCAATAACAAACCCACAGCTACCTTTGGTAGTAATGGATGTTCACTTTAGCTCTGTAGTGTTCAATCCTCACTGTCATTTGTCAGAATAGCATGGTAGAGCTTGTTTTTAATCATTCAGCTTCATTATTTTGATAACTTGCATGGTTCCAGGGCAGAGCTCATGGCATACTTACATTAGCTATGTTTTCAAACTGCTACATTTGCATGCAGTGTTACCCATAAAGACCAATAAAGTGATATATAAATTGTTCCATCATAACACATTGTACAATGTTTGTCTTTTGGCTTTTTCCTGGTTAGGGGTCGCCACAGCGGAACTCCGGTCTGCTAATGAATGGCAGTAGATTTTTACGAACGCCGAGGTGCCAGCTTGACGTTCAACCTTCAAGAAGGCACGCCCATTTACGCATGTCTTTCAAACACCCACCCAACCACGGGGAGGACATGCAGACTCCACACAGAAGGCACTCCCTGCACTCCAACCGAGAATCGAACGGGAGAACCTCTTGCTATGAGGCAACAATGCTATCGCTACACCACCGCGGATGTAAACCGTGTATTATATGTTTCCAAATATCCCTCCCCATGTTTGATGTGGGCAAATGTGTGACAAGTGATCATAGGTAAAACTAAAAGAAAAAAACCCACAGCAGAATCAGCTATGGGAATATTTATGCTGCTTTTCTTCCTTTTGTTAATTAGTTACTTGCTTACTTACTTATTTTTATCTAGCTGTCTGTTTCTCTATGTATCTCTCTACCTAGGCATTTACATTTTATTTATTTATTTATTTCACTATGGTCAATGTGTGTGCTTAACTGACAAGATCCTATTTTCACTGAAGTCCCAGGAAGAAAATGTGCAGTCCCAGGAAGAAAATGTGCGCTAGGATCCGCCACATAACACAAGCACTCAGGTCACTCCAAGGCAAGTACAAATATGACTCAGTCATTGTCCATGCTGGTGTGAATGACCTGAGACATACCTCCCTAGACTACATGAAAAGAGACATAGAGGAGCTCTCTGAGCATGTAGCCCAGGCCGGTATGACCCTGACCTTGAGTAGTATCTTACCCTCACCAAGAATGATGCCACAATATGAAGACAAGATGATCAATTTCAACAATTGGCTTAAGTATTGGTGTCATTCAAAGGGGATCCAATGCCTGTCTGCCTGGGATGACATGCTCGACAAGCCAAGATGCTTCGCTAGGCATGGCTTGCACCTGTTACCCGTGGGCTTTCGGATATTGGCAAAGGCTCTTGCCACCCCCATAGTGCCTTTTTTAGGCAAGGCTCAAAAGACAAACCCACCTCCATAGGTATCACAAGGGATAAGAAACTAAGAGTAATGCTACTCAATGCCAGAAGTCTAAACCTCAAGATGCACACACTCAAAACTCTCCTTAGCATGGAGAACATCGATATCTGTGCAGTAACAGAAACCTGATTCAAGGCTCCCGAGAGCACCCCAGCACTACCAGGTTATACCTCATACCATGTTTTTCGTCCCCAAAACTTGGACCGAACCACAAAAGGAGGGGGAGTATCAATATTCGTCAAAGATACCCACACCTCCAGGTTGGTGGCACATCACGAAGCATCAGAGACTATCCATGTGCAACTAACAGTGGGTAAAACTGCCTTCCAGTTTATAGCCTGCTACAGACCACCCTCCCAAACCCAGGAACCCCACTCAGCCTTCCTGAGAACACTGGAAAATATGAAGGTCTCTCCAAACACCATTATATTGGGCGACGTCAACTGCCCAAACATAGACTGGGTGCATTACTCTAGCTCCAACACCCTATCCCAAAGGTTCCTAGAATTTATAAACTCAAATGCTATGGAACAACTTGTTGCCACTCCCACAAGAGGGGAAAACATACTGGACCTGATCATCACCAACATGGGGACTCTATGCTCCAGACCAGAAGTGTATCCCTCACTGGTAAGATCAGACCATAAACTAATCTCACTAGATATTCACATCCCGACCCCAGCCCCTGCCCAGAAAACCACAGTGAAAAACTTCTCTAAAGCAAATTTCACACTCCTCAAAACCGAGGTGGAATCCTTTAAAGCCCCCGGGCCTTTGGAAAATACGGCCCAGACCACAGAATCCTTTATAAACGCATTCTATGAACACCTTCAGGAATGCATGGATCATGCAATCGCAAATAAAATCAAGACCCAATCCTCCAAAGTTAGGCGTCCTGTCCGGTGGACCCCAGCCATAAACAAACTATACAATAGAAGGAGGAAGCTACTACATGACAGAGCAAAATCCCAAAAAGGGAAGGCATCTCTGATCAGTATTAGCAAAAAACTACGGGCACTCATAAAATCGTCTAAGGCCAGCTTTGAGAGGAAAATTGCACAGGAAACTAAGGATAAACACAAGGCTTTCTTTAGTTATGTTAAGAACCGGGGTGGGAATTCCCAGATATGCTCAGAATTAGTCCAAAATGACAAAAAATACACCGAACCCACAGACATTGCCAACATCCTAGCTGACAGGTTCAGCGCAAACTTCTCCCCCCCTTCCCCACCAAAAGGGCAAATATCTATCCCAGCAGAGTGCTGCCCCACTGACATCTCAGATGCTCAGGTAAGAGCCGCCCTCTCCAAAGCAAAAAACACAGCATCAATGGGACCAGACGGTGTCCCGGGCTGCGTCCTGCATGAACTCCAAGAAGAACTAAACCCAAACATAAAACTACTGTTCAGTCTCAGCCTTACTACAGGATATGTACCCAAAGAGTGGCATACAGCAGCAGTGGTCCCTGTCCACAAAGGTGGTGCCTCAATGGATCCTGGAAACTATTGCCCCATAAGCCTGACTAGCTTGTTCTGCAAAGCTATGGAAAGGATCATCATGGACCTCATAAATAAAGATATTGGGTACCTACAGACACTGGATCCTACCCAGTTCAGCTTTGTTAAGGGCAGATCCTGCCTCTTAAACCTGGTCAATTTCTTTGAAACAGTCACCAAGGCCATTGACGAGGGGAAGGTGGTCCACACAGCCTACCTGGACCTTGCAAAAGCCTTCGATACAATACCCCACTCGGGCATTATAGATAAGCTCACCAGCTTAAATATAAACCCCTATGTCACTAGATGGGTTGCAAACTGGCTCAAGGACAGAACCCACATGGTTAGAATTGCTGGAGCCATGTCAGACTCCAAACCAGTTACAAGTGGCATCCCACAAGGCTCAGTCCTGGGACCTCTCTTGTTCGGTATATATTTCTCAGAGGTACAGGCCAACATGGAAGGACTGTGGCTGACCAAGTTCGCAGATGACTGCAAACTGGGCACTATAATCAACTGTCCAGCCGACACAAGCATCCTACAAAAGGGCCTCATAGAAACAGACAACTGGTGCCAGAGCCATGGCCTCAAGCTAAACACCAAAAAGTGTATAGTCATCCCCTTTGGCAAAAACAAAGTGCCCACAAATTACCACATAGGTGGTAATCCATTAAGTACGGAAGAAGTAATTAGGGACCTGGGGACCCAAGTTGATAGCAATCTCTCATTTGACAACCATGTGGCCAAAGTGGATAGAAAAACATTTTATATAGCCCACCTAATCATGAAGGGATTCACATCTAGATCAGGGGAGGTCATCATGCCTCATTATTCATCTCTCATCAGGCCCATAATTGAGTACAATGCTCCTTTTGGGATGTACCTTACCAGACACCTGCAGCAACTGAAAAGACTCCAAAAATACCTCACCAAGAGGATGAAAGGGCTCAAACAGATGCCATATGCTGCCCGGTTAAAGAAACTCCAGCTCTACTCAGTGGCATACCGCCTGCTCAGAGGCAATCTGTGCCTGATGTATAAAGCCATGTCCAACCCGGAATTAATGGACATGCTGCACCTCAGAAAGTCCAAATCCCATCGAGCTACGCGCTCGAGAGACTTGAACCTCAGTACTGAAATAAATAGAACATGCTGGAGAGACAGATTCATAACCCAGATGCTCCCTTCACTCTGGAATAAAATCCCAGTCCAGGTTAGGCAGAGTCCCTCATTGACTCTCTTTAAGAGGAATCTTGATGAGTGGAAGGGAGATAGTAGGTTTACCCTGGGTATCACTTCTGTGTCACTGTTAGACAGAGGCACAATATACTAACCTCGAAAAAGGGGATAGCAAAATTCATTTAAAATGGGTGGCGAAAGCCAAACACACTCTGGCTAGGCTTATAAATGCCCTAGGGCAGATAGCCTAGTATGAACCTATGAACCTATTGCACAAAAAAAATCATGTGACATCATTTGAGCATGAACATACTTTCAGCAAGAACATAAACAAATAATTAAGTACTTGAAAAAATGTTTCCACTACTTAAGATCAAGTGTCTGTTACTTAAAAATAATTTTAGTGAATACAGATCCTTGAAACTCACAAACAACTTGGGTTGTAATGACACAGACTTAAAAAAACACAAGTTGGGTAAGCCATCCTAAGCATCTTACATCCCCCTGAACTTGCATATACAAACCACAGTTACACAATAGTGGGAAAGGGTGAAAATCTCCAAAAGAGTGCACATCAGTATGAAGCAATATGTAAGTCTGGCCAGTTGTAAGCAGGCAATTATATTCCAGTTATCTGTGCCTCAGGAAAACACAGGACATTCAGTCAAAACAAAAGAAAAGACAAAAAAAATGAAGGTAGGTAACAACACAGATAAAATGCAATACATAATCTAGCTCAGCTGAGAGAGTACTGTTTATTATGTGTTATTATACAACAATGCCCCCATTAATATTACAAAACATGCACGCTGATTGGTCAGTGTGCACGTTGTAAATCAGACTTATACTAATGGAAAAAGGTTCAGTCGCCCAGACTTTTTTCATTAGTATAAGTCTTTTTTTACAGCAACAGAGAACGCAAGATCTCCGTTGCTTTTTAGACACTGTCTCGCTATGTTAAAGGAGTTTAACATAGAGAGACAGCTTTAAAAAAAGTAACGGAGATATTCCTTTCTCCATTGCTTTTTTTAAACCTGTCTCGCTATGTTAAACTCCTTTAACATACCGAGACACTTTGTAAAAAGCAATGGAGATCTTGCTTTCTCCGTTGCTTCCACCCACAGCTCTGATGTACTGCGTAAGCATACGCATGTGCAGTACATCAGAACTGCCACAGAATACCAGACAGATGTGGAAGGGCAGCAAGGAGGCATTATACAATGCCATTATTTAAGAAAAGTAAGTATTTTATTTTTCTTATATAATGTTATTGTATAATAGGAATAACCCACTTCTGGGTGAGGGTAATGCTGGATTTACCCACAGTTGTCTTTGTTTGGCCACTCGGGCTTCGCCCTCCTGACCAAACCACACCAACTGTGGGTAAATCCAGCATTACCCACACCCAGGCATGGGTTATTGCTGTAAAATAGTCGCTTCACTTATTTTTGACATTGTAAGTAGTATAAGAAGGAAAAAAAAACTGCAGCACAGACGATATATCAGTCTAGTTAGATAAAGCGCACACTGTGAAGATTTTATATTACAAGTACTTTTTCAGTGCTTTGATAAATATATTTGCAAAATGAATACATTTACAATCAGTATGCACAACATTCTTTGAAACTCACACTGAAGTACTGGCATAATTATGTTGACTGCACACTCAGTCAAATCTAAATAGAAATAAGGAAAAATATATTTTTGCAGGGGAAAAGAAAAATAAAATCCTGAAATCTGCTGTCGATGATCTTGCCCCAACATTAATCCTGAATGTTCAACAAAGTGTGAATCAACCCAAGATTCGATGACTCACTCTACCACATAAGTAACATCTGATTTAATGAACTGTAGCCTTTCAATTCATGCTTAAATGTATGTCTCGTTGAAGTGGACTTTAATGTGAAGGGAAGATGATTCTAAAGCATACCTACATAGTTCAGATAATTCATATTCTAGATTCTGAGTTTAGAGATGCATATCAGACAACCATTAAACAACTAGTGCTTATAACAAGGCTTGTGTCAACTCAGAATGTTAGCTCAGGCTGAACATTTAGCTACATAAAGTTGCCTGTGAACAAATTTTAGCTGTGTGGAAAACAACCAGTTGCCACAGTAGTGATAGGCTTTTCCATGACACTTCTGCATACCTGGAAATCCTGTTATATCCTAGTTCAGGTTTACTTAGCAAAGGTAAATACAGGTTTGTAAGTAGGTGTGTCAAATAAGAAAAAGTAAAGGACGTAAATACATAGCTGCTGTGGATTGTTTTGCAGTTGTTAGAAGAAATATTCTAAACTTTAAGAATAACATAGCTTTGAATGATTTTAATAAGGATAAGATTTACATGCAAGTCAATTAAAATACTTATGTTATTACATACAGTAATTTAATAAAATAAGAATTTTACATTTTTAAGTTATTGAATGATGTAATATTACTTGAGTGGGTTAACAGGGACATGGCTGACAGACTGACTGCTATATAACACAAGAAAAGAGCATAGCTTTTGTTTTTCCAACAGTGATGTGCAGTCCTACATCTGTAAGCCATAACTGCATATAACTGAAGCTGTGATTCACGTTAACATTAACCAGTAATAAAATGCTATCTGTAAGGAGGTTGGCTGCATTGTTTACATATTTCATCTACTTGGTAGCGTCTCAGTGATTTGCAATTCCATTATTGAAAAATGTGAACAAGACATGTCCTAATACTGAACCTTGAAGGATCAGATCTCACTGCAAATAGAGATGAAATTCCAAAATTCTACCTAATAGATGATTTTTTTAAAGTAAGTAAAAATACAACACCTGACAACATAAGTGACATGCAACATCCAGGCAGTGTTTTTATTGAGAGAGAATGCTTTGATAAGTCTAAAAGTTCTGCTCCATCTATTTTGCTGTGGTTCAGTTGGGTTCATACAATCTCTGAGATGACTAAAGTGGCTGAATTAGTTACATGCCCAGGTCTGAATTCATATTGTGACTCAGATTAGGTTATTGTTGATAACATTTTGGAGAAGTTAAGAATGTATTCATTCTGATGAGGGGGAGTTCAGGACAATAATGAAACAGTTGTTTAGGAACAGTGATGCATTTCATATTTGTAGGGGTACAAAATGTACTATTTTACAGATAAAAGAAACAAGACCTTCTTTGAAGGAATTATCATTAAGCATTAATACGGAGAGTGTGGGTCTGCAGCTAGCATTAGAATGACAGCAGTGTGAATTTAGAGCTCTGTTAGCACTGAAATGCAATTTTGAGGATTTTCAGTTTTAACTCACTATTTTTTGTTTATCATGGGTGTGGAATTGAAAGATTCCTCCTTAGAGAAATTTAAATATGTTAGCTCAGAGGAGGAATTGGTCATGATATTTGAGAAGTCTTATGTATAGGTGAGACAAAGGCTTATAAAAAGGGAAGAGCCACAAATGAGCAAAAGAAAGAGGTAGGTATCAGTACCAAAGAGAGAAAAAAATTAAAAAAAATCACATGGAATGCAACAAAACGAACACACAACACATCTGTGATCTGGGGAAAAGAACTTCACAAATAGAAACTAAATCCGAGAATCTTTCAGAAAATCAGTTATATTACTGTAATGTCTGATTGATCAGACATGAGTGAGCATTTCAGATGTAGATCTGAGTACCTATATGAAGAAAGTGATTGTGGAAATTATACATAAACCAAGAGGACTCAAACACATCTGCAGGGTATGTACAATGCCAAGCAGTGCAGGGAGATAAAGACAGGTCTTAATGAGCATGCATTCTTTCCAGGTGAAGAAAATGTTGACTTCCAGTAGCCACCAGTCTAGAGTGGTCTTTCAGCACAAGACCAATATGAAATTCCATGAAGAATTCTCCAATGATCTCAATGCTCAAAGACAGCTGATGAATGTATATTGTACTCCTTTTAATTATTATGGATAGAGATAGAATGCCGAGGCTAATATTCACCAAGTCAAAGGAGGATACTCACTTTATTAATCAGATGGTTAGACTTTAAAGGAAATTTGAAGAACTTGCTTCCAGCAGGTGAAGATGTGGAAAGTTGCAAAGGGGCATCAGAAACAACATTTTACACTAGATGGGTGGCACAGTGGATAATGTTGTTGCCTCACAGCAAGATGTTCCCTGGTTCGATTCTCAGCTGGGGTGCCTTCTGTGTGGAGCCTGCATGTTCTAACTGAGTTCACTGGTCTCTACCAGGTGCTCTGGTTTTCTCCCACATTCCAAAGGCATGCAGGAGGTGGAGTGGACACAATAAATTGCCAACAGGAGTGAGTGTGTGTGTGAATGTGTGGTCTGGAAGAACTACTGTGGCAGGGATAACTGACCTTGGCTCTAGACTATTATCTCTGTTGAAGTCACACCCTGATCCATGTGTAAAAATGGGGAAAAGGGGTTGTGAATGGATGGATGAATAGATGGCTTGAATACATGTGGCCACGGGCACCACATCTGATCCACAAAGCAATATAAAAATCTGCTGTACCACTAAATTACCTGAGAAAGGATGAACAGAAGTCAGGAAATATCATTTTGTGCCAGTTATACAAATAACAAGAAAATAAAGTAAATCTGATCTCCAGGAAGAGTTAGCAAACACAGAAAATGTGTAGAAAACTTTTTTGAGCACTTTACTTAGGCTGTTGAGTACTGTTGGGCTCTGAAAGCTACAGAAATATTGGAATGCTCACATTCAATGTCTGCTACCACACCTAAAAAATGTGTCTACCCAGTGGAAGGAGGTGATACACACACACACACACACACACACACACACACACACACACACACATATATATATATATATATATATATATATATATATATATATATGGCAGTGATGTCTATCTATATATATATATATATATATATATATATATATATATATATATATATATATATATATATATATACATATAAATATTTATATATATGGTTAGTCGGAATACAGCTGTGACTATTATGTTATCTATTGATATGGTTTGGAGGATCAAGGCTATACTATGAGTCTTCTAACAGCCCTTCAAGCTTTGTACATTTGCTGAATGTGACCAAATACTAGGGACAGTTTTCTCATTGGCTGTGGAAATAATATACCTCTAACAGATGCACATACACATTTAGAGCAATGAGTGCACTCCATGCACTAGAAATAAATTCTACTAAAATTTATTGTACTTGACATGCAATGCAATAACACAGATGTCACACTGCAGTAAAAAGCTGTTTATCATACTATAGTAAACAGTTATCTGCTATGGAATGGTCACTTTACTCCATCTTCATCTTCACAGATGTGCAAATTATGCAAATTATTCCAAATGTTTTCTTTCCAGTACTAATTACTTGAGGTATAACATTAAAATCATTGTACAGCAGATCTGTCAATGAAGTGATTTACATATCCAGGTGATCAATCAATCCATTGGTAGACAATGATTTATTAGTTTTTCTTCTGTTTTATTACACTGTATGTCAAGCACTATTCACCTTACTAAGAATCTTAGCTTGTTCCATCTTTTGTTAGGTTTCACTTAAATATAATGTTTATTTATTGATTTGTCTGAGTAACTGATTGTGCTACATTCTGGTTAAGCAAGTTATTTTAATGCCTGACAGGATGTATGTTATTCTGTAAATAATGCCCGCCCAGGTGTGTTCTGAAACGTAATGCTGCAGGCATTAAAAACACACATGATTATACTTAGTTAATAATATCAGCCAGCCGTTAGAAGTTTCATACCTCCATACATCTCAACTGTCCTGATTTTTGCAGCATGTCCAGATTTTTTTACTCATTTTTTTTCTTTTTGCTTCTCATAAAATTTGCTAGCAAATCATTGGGGGTTGAAATCACTAAATATGAGTTACATTTGAATTTCAAAGTTTATCATAGCTCTCAACTAGTCATGGACAAATCCAGAAGTAATTAGGGATAGTCAGTGACACTTATAAAATATTAGCACTATTAACCTGAGACGGAGACAGAATAAGAGAATGTGAATTAATAAACATTTTCTGAAGTAAAAAAAAAGTCTATAACTGTATTTATTGTCATTGTTTATTAAGTATAACTCACATCCTTTTCTTCTGAAGTTATCAGTTTTAGGAGGGATTAAGGTAGGCAGAGCAAAATTTGAGTCAAAATCAGGAGTGTGAGATGTCACTGAAAATCAGGGACAGGTGAGAGGAAATTACTTCATATCCTTCAAAAAATGCATGTTCACATAAATCCTGTTATTTTAGCAATTTTCTAGTTTTATAAGAACAATATTTAAAATCTGTCCCTATTTTTGATCTTTTGCCCCCACCCCATTATTTTAAGCTTTATCTGGATTTCTTGAGCTATGAGGTTGAGAGGTGTGCGTACCTCTTAATTTTAAATGACTTGCATCCATTGCTCACTTTCTGTCTCTGTCTCACACACACGCACACACAGACACACACACACACACACACACACACACACACACACACACACACACACACACACACACACACACACACACACACTTTTCTTTTTTTATTTTAATTACCCATTTGTTTTAATTTTACACTTGCTAAAGAGCAAAAGTGCTGCTTAGTGAGCATAACATAATGGCTCAATCAACCAATTTCACTCTCACGCATGCACTCAACACACAGACATAAACACACACACACCTATTTTTTTAATTATCCATTTGTTTTAATTTTACACTTGCTAAAGAGCAAAAGTGAAGCTTAGTGAGCATAAAATAATGGATCAATAAATAAGTCTCACTCTCACACACACAGACACACTTTTATTTGTTTATTTATTTTTTTGTTTTAGTTTTGCACTCACTAACAGCAAAAGCACTGATTAACAAGTGTAACATAATGGGGACTGTTAGTTTTGTTACAGTCTGAACTCCATGGTAGATTAATACACTGCCGTGAAGTTGCAAACTCATTTTTCAGTGGGTAATACCTGTACATTAACACCCTGTTGGAGAACGTTTGTTCTCTAGTAAGAGTGGCAATGTCCAGGTCACCCATTCTCTAATTTGTAATAAAATCTGCTGTAGACTACAGAAAACATATTAATCCACTATAAATTGTTTCTCCCATCTAATACATCATTAGAACTGGGGCTATATAATATAGAATCAGGAGGTAATTGGAAAGTTGTTCAGCATATGGTAAACAGATACATCAGTTTATTCAACTTAATAAATGTAGGTACACTGAAGTAACTAAAGTAAAACATGCACATTTTAGAATAAGAAAGCCTAGTTTACAAGATAATGTCAAAATTATAGCAAAAAAGAAAGTACAAAAAAATTGCACTTCCTCTTTAAGAAAAAGAGATTAGATTATTGTCTGTAATACAGTTAATATACAAGAGTCCAACATTTGGCATTGTTATAAATGGGAAGAGTCTGATACATGTCATGGGTGACTACACACTTCTAGCTGAAATGTTAAATGGAATGAAAGCATCAGTGTTTGATATCTTTAGGGAATTGGGCAATTTGCCAGAACTACTAAGAAGTGTGACTAAAACTATATTAGTCCATCTTGTAGAGGAAAAAGATCAGGGATATTGTGAGGAAATAAGGAAGATGGAAATGTCTACATATCCCATTCAGGAGTACACTGCACATTACAGTCTGCATCTTAACATTGTAAGGGTACTGCCTGATCCACTAATATACAATCTCCTTGGACACATTCCAGCTACTCCTAATAATTTGGAGTCATGATCTGTTTCCAGGAAGTTTCCAGGAAGTGATAGTTTCCAGGAAGTTTCCAGGAAGTGATAAAGGACCAGCTAGAAATATTATTGAAGGATGTTTCTGAATATATATCTATATAACTATACTGACAAACTTACTGACACAAGTCTACTGAAAATAAGGGAAGTAATAGTGGATTCTCTACCTTTTTTAATACTTATAGATGGATAATCATGGATCAAAAAAGATATCTGACATAAGATGGAAAAGAAGTATGAGTGTGGTAGCAACTATGCAAGAGCAAAAGTCTAACGTAGAGAAGAATCCTGCCCTAATTACGTTATATCAGACTAATAGTGATTTACGTATCACAGATTAATAACCAGATGGACTTTCAGCAGTACATTTAAAAGACCAAACACTGTAAAAAAGGACTTACTATGTTAGAGGATAAATAAGCCAGACCATGAAGAAAAATATGAGTTCAATGGGGAGTGTAGTTAAGCATTAGTAACTGGAAGGGAATATCGACCAAGATGGGAAGCCTTAAGAGGTGACAACCATTAGGGGCAAGACTGTGAGAATATTGTACATGTGCTATCTGACGCCATCAAGAAAGTTTAAAGAAGACAGAAAAACAATTCAGAATGGTGGAGATGTGGAACTGTGGGGATAAATGTATTGCATGTGGTTTGGTTTACCGATGAATAGACAAAGACACATTGGAGGAGATGTCAAGAGAGTGAAAGAATATTTCTGGCAAAGTTTCTACTTTCTTCAGGGTGTCTTATTCTGGGGTGGTAGGGAAGACAGCAAAATATGGTATGGTATGGTATGATAGGGAGTAGGGCATAGCTGTGTTTCTTTCACATGTCTGTAAAGCACTCTAACATACAGAATGACAGGCAAGGACTGGAAAGACATTAAGAGTATGAAGTACAACATATGTAAACCTTGAAGGAGAGTGGTGAAATTAGATTACTTGGCAGGTAGAATACAAGAAATGAGGAGGGTATGGGAAACAATCCAAAGTTATTATATTATTCCAGTTTATAAAATATACATTATCAGTTTACTTTTACAGGGAAGGAATCAAATGTTAAAAAGTATTAATGTGAAGAATTAATGTACTTTATAAACATTTTGTATGATAACATAGTGTAATGAGGTAATGCATGATAGAAATGACCATATATATCATGTTTGTTTGTTTTTGCAAAATACTTAATTTCTGAAATCCACCAACAAAAAACTCATTTATTAAAAAAGGCATTGGTTCTGTGTAAACCATGCAGTTATGGGGATATTCTCATACTGACAGAAGGTTCTCTAGTAATCTCCTACGAACATACGAACCTATGGACACTGATCCAGGTTTTAATCTTAGAATCATTTTGTACAGCAGACAGGTTTAACAGAGTGAATGTTAAGGACTGGACATTCTGTTTTGGTAGAAATCTGGCAGATGGCATGATTTGCGTTTATTGCAACTTGCTCATTAGGAAATTCAGTATGAAGGTAGTGTACAAGCTCATTACTATTTAGATTAGGAAAAGGGGAAGACCTAGGCTTATTTCTTGGTTTAAGGAACTTATCAGTTCATCTTCATTATCACCAACTCCCTTTTTCCTATTTTTTTACATGGGGGATGTTGTGTCAACTGTTGCCATCTCTCTTGATTCAGTGCCACTCTCCTACCTTCTTTGAATGTCATGCGTGACTGTCACAGGCCTTCTCTCAAGCGATCCCTCCATCTTTTTTGCTGGATGCCCTTATTTCTTCTTGTCTACTTCCTGTCTGACCTCCTCATTCAGACTTCCCTTCTCCTCAACCACCCCTCTCAGATACGTGAAGGTCTTAACCTGTTTCACTGTCTTCCCTTCTATCTGAATTCTCAACTGACATTACAGCTGTCTTATCTGTACTCAGTTTCATCCCATGTGAGTTAGTTTTGTATTCCATCCCCTGTCCTTTGCTGAAGTTCTTGCTTACTACCTGCCTGTAATGCCACACTGTCTGCATATAGCGGCTTTATTGATCTGTCTTCTCCAGCCTGCTTGCTAATGCAGTCTAAGACAAGAATGGACAGTAGTGGGCTCAAAGCTGAGCCCTGTTCACACTCACTCTCACTGAGAACCCTGCTGTGTGACCAAACACTGTTTGTACTTGAGTCACTGGGTTCTTTCTCATAGCCTTCACTAATTCTCCAAATGTTTTTGTGACTTCAAACTACTGTAGGACTGCTAAAATCAGCTTTCTTGGCACCTTATTATATGCTTTCTCTAAGTCTAGCAATGGTCAGTTGGACTCTTTCCTCATTTCTAGTTTATTTTCAACTGTCTAGCTCACTGTAGGCATCGGGTTGGTTTTGCTGTATCCTGATCTGAATCTGAACTGGTTACCTCCCATCTTACTTTCCACTCTTGAGTATTCATTTATTAATCACCAAAGAACACAATGAGGCAGAGTACTCCACATAGAGCTGGTCAAGTCTTTTATTCAATAAAATCAGAAATAAAACCTTGTATAAGCACTTTCAGGCAACATGCCCTTCAACAGATAACAAAGAACATCACAAGTAGGGTTACCACCTGCCCCACTTTGCGAGGGACAGTCCCTCTTTGGGCAGTTGTGTCCTGCTAAAAAAGTGTAAAAATGGGAATTGTCCTGAGATTTTAGGACAAAATTATTTCCTATATTTTATGCAATAGTTGCATAAAACAGTTATTCTGTATCTGAAACACCTAAATGTTATAAGAAACAGAATAAGCAACTAAAATGCTACAAGAATAACCTTTTATTTAGGCAAAAAAGGGAAGTTCTGTCCTTTGTACTGGCCATGGGTATGTTTTGGCCTGCAAAATCTGATGTTTGCACCAAAAATGTCCCACTATTGGCATTTAAAAAGGTGGCAACCCTAATCACAAGAGGCCATTTTTAAAATACAGAGCAACCAATCAGCTTTCAATATTTTACCCTCCATTTCTTAAGGATGGGTTTTAAGGGTACAACAGCATTAATACCTGGTGGCTTATCCGCCCCAAGTCTTATAATCCATCTAGTTTCTGCACATTCCATATCATTGAACAAATCACCTCCTCTAACATTGGGAGTAATCATTTGTATTGCCATAAACAGAAATATATGATTCAAATTCACTCTTACATGTTGAGCTAGTGCATTATGTTCATTGGAATGCTTAATATCTGATATATGTTGGAATATCCTTGTCTTAAACATTGTATTGGTCTTACCCACATAATATGATTCACAATTCTGACACACGGCTATATACACTAAATTCTTTGTTCTACAATCTGTGTATCCCTTAAATGTGTATTGTCTACCTGTCCTTGGATGTATAAATGTATGTTCTTGCAGAATATATCGACATGCTCTACACTGGTGGCAAGGATATGTACCTATCTTCCTTGTAAGTATATTACCCTTTAAATAATGCTTAGGTTCTTTACAAAGTATATCCTTCAAGTTCTTATTTTTCCTAAACACAAAATTTGGTGTAATATCTAAAATCTCCTTCAACTTCGGATCCGTGTAGCACCTGCCTATGATGTTTAATAATTTTGCAAATGTTATCCACATCACTGCTGTATGTGAGTACCATATTAGTTCTGCCTTTACCCTCAAAATATATCCCCTGTTGTTCATTATTTGCAGTGTTTCCACCCACTCTATTGAGCCAAGGTCTGTCAATGTTATTACGTTTGATCTTACTACTTCTTATTAAGGGTTCTAGCCTATCACGCTTATAGCCCCTCAACATTAAATTATCCTCTGCCTTATTGTGTTCTTTGGATTTTGTTTGTGATTGGCAGAGTGACTTTAGTGCAATAGACTTTTTGTTTGGTGCATTTATTAATCACCCTACCCAGACCTTTCATGCAATGTGACAGCAGTTTAATACCTCTGTACTACCAACAGTTGTGGATGTCCCCTTTGTTCTTGTACACTGGTACTATTATGCATATTCTCCATTCATCTAGGATATCCTTTTCTCTCCATACTGCTAGGAGTACCCTCAGGAGCCATTTGCCCTGTATCTCACACAAGATCTTGATGATATCTTCTGTGACCTCATCTGAGCCTGCTGCTGTCCTGGACTTCATTTTCCTTAGTACTGTTTTTATTTCTTCTAGGTTGGGCTCCTCTTCTTTCATCATAGACTGTGTCTAAAGCAGTACAGCTTCTGTGAAGTTTTCTTCATTCAGAAGCTGCTGGAGTTATTCCTTCTATCTGTCTTTAATGTCCTGTGGACTGCTGAGCAGGTTGTTTTTGGCATCCCTTATGAAGGGTGTCTGACTGTCTTCTTTATCTTTCTGTCTTTGTCTTGCAACCTGACAGAATTTCTTTGTGTTATCTACTGAGTCAATTTCCATAAGCCTGATGAATTCCTCTAATGCCATGCTCTTTGCTATTGCAATTCCTGTCTTAGCCTCTTTGTTAGCCAACCAGTATTCCTTCTTAGCCTGGTCCGTCTTTTCTACCTCACATTTTTTCCTGCACTCTTTCTTTCTTTTGATGACTTCCTAGGCTTCTGCATTCCACCACCAGATTTCTTTATTTACCTTATTTCTGCACCTGGCTTGGCTGCATATCTGTTCTATAGTTTTCACACATGCTGTTTTGAGGTGCTGCTATTCTCCTTCTTCATATCCGCCAATTTCCTCTTCTTCCTGAGGTACTAGAGCCTTGGATAATTCTTTGAACTCATGTGCTTTCTCTCCAGTCAACTTCCAGATGTTCAGCCTAGTCTCTGTTGACCTTTGACCCTTCTCTGACAGCTGATTGTACGCACCCAGTGGTTTATGCTTTGGACCTACTGTTTTACTGGGGATGACTTTGCAATCACTGATTTTATTCCTGTGCCCTTTCCTTACTTGGAGGACGTCTACTTGAGTTGCATGTTGGCCACTCTTGTATGTGATTTTGTGACTGTCTCTCTTGCTTACTTAACCATGTGTTGGCCACCATCCAGCCATTTGCCAGACAGAAGTCGAGAATGGCTTCTCCTTCTTTATTTCTGTTGCCTCACCCATCTAGACTCAGGCAGTCATCATATCCTGTTCAGTCTGTCCCAATGTGAGCATTCAGGTCATCCATAATCAACATCAATTCCTGTTGTCCTACTTTGTCCAGTAAGACCTTCAGCTGAATTTGGTCTTTTCATCACTATCATGACCCTGCTGTGGCTGAGATTATTAATAGTTCCCAGTCCTAACATTTGAGCATGATTGGCATTAGTCTGTCACTAATTCTGATGACATCCCTCACTTTCTTATGAAGTATCTCCCTACCACAATTCTCACACAATTTGTAGTATGTCTACCCCCTGAGAAGTAGACTCTGGATCCCAAGTCAAGTGCCTTTTCTGCCCTCCACTTCCATCTTGTGTCCTGGATACATAGGATGTCCAGCACCCTCCTTAAGGTCAAGTCATTCACTTCCAAGCTGCGTCTTGTCAGTGAACATACACTGAGTGTAGCAACATATCAGTAAATTCCCAGAAATTATGGGGAGTACTGAAACTGGAATGTTGCTATTCTGGATAGTAGCCTTGTCTTCCAGTAAAAATTGCCAGTTTCACTTCACTTCTAACTTATATTTCATGAGGTCACATCATGAGTTTTATCTGATGATATTTTGACCAGATGTGATGAGTTTTATCTGATGATATTTTGACCAGATGTGGACTATCTGCATCATCAAGCTCTAATAATCTGAGCATGAATTCAGGGAAGTTCTTTATTCTGTGTATTGATTTATATAAAGGGGTCATGTTATTTAAAATATTCAAAATAATTGTATTATAGGTACAGCGCTACATCATCAGAACTTACGCTATAACACTCCCACTTCACAACATTACAACAGTGGTGGGGAGCATTAAAGGGAGCCTCGCACTCATCTGCAGCCATGGGTAGCCACTGCACCTCTACCTATATTGATTCAATATCCATGTTCTTTGGCTTTTAATAGCTCTCAGGTCTTGAATAAAAGTCTTAGGTTCAGACTTAATCATATTATTAGAGATGGAGAACTTCTCTTCTTCATGAGTTTCCTTGTGCATTTATAAAGCAAATATGTAGATTTATTCAGTTATTGAATTAGCCATGGTTCCATGTACATGAATATTAGATGCCGTTGCTTTTAAGATAATCTCAAATGCACTCTGTTATTTGGATTTTATATCAGTCCTAGCAGAATGATTTACCATCTGAAAGAAACCAGGAACTTCTATATAGCTAGCTGATGTTTAGTTCCCTAGTAAAAGTAATTCAGTCTTTATGTTTGATGTCAGCCAGTGGAAGGGTTCATGAACCACTGACAGATGGGTATCTTGTGGAACCACACCTCTCACCATGTTAGAGCAAAAAATATGGACAAAGCCACAAATCGTGTGTGTGTGTGGGGGGGGGGGGTCAAAGGAAAAAAATAGGGACACTTATTTAACATTGCTCTTAAAAATTTAGAAAGTTGATAGAATAACAGGTTTTGCATTAGAATGAATTTTCTGAAGGATATGAAATCTGAAATTCAATTGTCTGCCATTATTTATGACTTTAGTCCTCAAAAGTTTACCAGAGATTTGTCATAAAACACAATTTTATGAGAAACAGACCAAAAATATGAGGAAAAAATCTGGACATTCTGTAAAAATATGTACAGCTGAGAGGTATGTGGAACACTGAAAGAAGCAAAAGCACTGCAAAGCAAAAGCCTACATTTGAACCAAGAACAATTACTTGTGCCTACTATATGGAATGTATTTAGATGATGCATTAGTTAAATTATGTTTTTTTGCACTGGGTTTAATTGAATTCCTTTATTCACATATTGCAGCTTGAATTTATTAAGATTTTGGAAATTTAGGGCTCAGGAAGTATTCTCATTACCAACAAAGTCAAGTGAACTTTGCAATAGTACATTAAGAGAAATGGGGGTAGGCTGTAGCCCTCCTCATAAACAGTATTGTGGGGGTGGGGTAGCCCACTACAGAAATGCATTTCTTTATGTTGATGATTGCAATCAGCATTTGCCAGTGTCAGCTTTACATTTTTTTTGATATTCCCTCCTGTGAGCATATTATTTATTTATTTAAATTTTTTAACTGGCGCTGAGTACAGATCTCCTTGGACCAATTACAAGTTAAGCCCAGAAGATTAAAAGAGGTTGTATGAAATACACCTTTATATTACAACTAACAATAGCAAAAATATAATAAAATACCAAAAGAAAATAATATATAGCATGTGTATTACAACATACAGTGTTCTAAGAAACTAACAGAAACACAATATTCATACAATGAAAATAAAATAGAACAGAAACAATCATATGGAAGGAAATGAGAAGTTTATTTTGGGGAGCAATTAAGTAAGGGAGTAAAGAGAACCATCACCAAAAGGAAGAGAATTAGAAAAGAGGAAATTAATTAAGTAAAGAGGTAAAAATACACCATTACCAAGGATGAGTAAGATTTTAAATGTGTCTGTGTATATCATATGTACAGCATAAGTCTAGGGTATCTGATAAAGGTAGGTACTCGTGTAGAACAGATGTGTACTTCTGTGTGAAGTAGATGATATGACTGGGAGACAGTTAAAGTAACTGTAACAGTTGTATAATATGTACAAATGATATATTTGAAGAGAAATGGTTTGAGTTCCTTACTAAATATTGTAAAGGAGGAGTATTCTTTAAGTTAGGCAGGAAGGGATAGCCAGACTTATAGACATAAGTTGGAGAGGTTTTAGAGGGAGGTTATGCTGCGAAGAAGAGATATAAGGTTGTAGTTAAAAGTCAGTAGAAATAAATGGCCTGCAAAGAAAAGGAAGGATTGAAGGCTGATACATTTAAATAACAGGGTGCATTGTAGTAGGTTTATCCTGTCTGAGATTAGTAGCTAAGGAACTTTAGCTAGGACTTGGCAGTGATGTTATATCTTGGGGGAGAGGAAATCTGCTGATGTTAGTGGACATTGCAAAGAAGACATGTTTTTCTTGGAGGCTGATGTCATCAGGTGTAGCCCATGCAACCTAGTGGTCTAGTGATTAGGATTTAGTGTTCTCACCACCATGGCCTGGGTTCAATGCCCAGTCAGAGTATTTCAATTATTGTTTTCTTCTAGGGAGCGTTGGCATAATCACTAAGGTCTTAGCCTTACAGATGCAAGGTACAGGGTTTGATTCTGACTTCTGGTTATTGGCTAGGATTGTAATAGTCTGCAGACTGATAGCCTAGTATTTACTATGAACATATGCTTGAACTGAAAAAAGAATACTCCTTTACCAAAGTCCATGTGACCTTCAGGGGAAATAAAGTTGGAGATTTTTATTGCCCAGAATAGTCATGAGTAGATTTTTCCATTGAGTAATTGAATATAGTGTTAGAAGTTGATAAAGTTAAAAAAATTCATAGATAGTGGAACATTTGGTGGGGTTGAAGCAGGTTAATGAGAGATGTACACGTATGACAGTTGTTGGGGACCATCTAGAGCTTAGGTTTACCAAATATCATACATTTGTCTTGTTTGAGTTATGGTATATTTTTTTTATTTTGTGATAGCCAGTTGTAAAGTTGAGACATATCTTCTTGCAGTTTTTTTTATCTGATACTGAGAAAAATGAGATATATGGGCAGCCATGTTATTGATATAAAGGATATAGGTACATCTTTAAGATCTGAGGAAAGTTTGTTAATGAAAAGAGAAAAGGGAGGAATGAAAGAATTGAACCTTGGTGTACACCTGAGTAAAATGGGCCCAAGACAAATAAGAAATTATCAATGTTGACTCTGATGTACTGTATCTAATGGATAGGAATCTTTTAAGCCAAACTAGAGCTTGATTGCTTATCCCTACAGTAAGTGAGTTAAGTAGGAAGGGGTGGTCAATGAGATTGAATGTTTTTGTAGGGTCAATAAAGGTAGAATGGTTAAGTTACCTTTTTCAAAATTTAGAAGAATGTTATCTATGAGTGTGTGTGTGTGTGTGTGTGTGTGTGTATCATATATATATATATATATATATATATATATATATATATATATATATATATATATATACTATCAGTTTGGGTGCTCTGGCTGGTCCAGAAGTCATTCTGCTTGAAGAAGATTATTCTGTAGGTTTGGAAATAGGTAAATAACTGGGTGTAAATTAGCTTTTTAAATATTTTACCAAAGGTTGTCAAGCTTGAGATGGGGTAAAAGACTGATATGGATGAGGGTTTGGTTGTCTTTTGGAGTGGATTAATGTTGTCTTCTTTCCAAATAGTAGGGATGATGTTATTGATAAGGCAGTTATTGCGTAAATGTATTAGTTATTACAAATCCTGTTTACAAGACAGGGAATATTTTTTTTCACAAAATATAATTACATCATCTCCCACAGCCTTATGTGTTTTGCATGATCTTAAGCCACTACATACAGTAGAAGAAATGTCCTTTTCTGGAATACCATTTATCAACCACGGTTTAGAAATAGCTATGTCATCTCACTTGTGGAGTGCTAGCTATGCAGCAAGTGAAATCTGTCTTCAGTTCTCTATGTAATAAAATTAAGTTGTGAATTAATTACAACATACATTTTCTCTTGAATCAGCAATCAGCATCACAAAGTGGTCCCGGCTTTGAGTGTATTTAACTTCTAAGTAGAATAAAAGAATTACGGATCAATGTGTCATAATACCTGAAAAAAACTGTATATCTTTCTTTTTATTTTTAACAGTTGTGAACACTAAATTCATTTAAAGGCTGCTCATTGTGCTCCATTTTCAGAGCTCAGCAAATTTGCAAACTTATAAATGTGCATCTTTAAGTCACAGAATAAAGTGAAATAATCACTAAAAGGGTAAACAGGAACTTAATAAATGTGAGAGACTTCATTTTTACTAGCCAAGTAATATTTAGGTATGGCCTTGGAGGGTATATAAACTTAATTTAATGATGGAGAGTAGTTGGTGTAAATGGGAGGGCATAATGGCCTAGATGCCTGTGCCTTTTTTGCTGATGCTCCAGATGCTTTTAAAATCTCTGTTAGGAATCTCTAAGAGTATTGTGCAGCAGTGTTCAGCGCCATGTGCTCTGATATGCTGAAGAAAGAAAGGATGATGGATGAGTGTTCTATTACAAGGATGGGGTCCTTCTACAATGCTATCAAGGCAGTTTCATGGATAATCCTCTTTGCTCGCTGTATCACATTTTTAGTGACCATCTGGGTATACTACTTCATATTGTGAATAGAGAAATGCCATTGTTACTCTACTTAACCATTAAGTATATATATTACTGAGGACAGTTATTGCACAATCCAGCATATCATATACTTGTGCTCAATAACGTGTTTAAGGCTCATATTATGTTAGATACATAAGTACCTTGCGGTAGTTACATATGCACTATAAATGAGAACATAGAAATATGCAACTGCAATAGTCAAAACATTTATTTATTATTTATTTTATTTATTTATTTTACATTTGCTAAAGGGAAAGTCCGACTGGATACATATCCATTTTCAGCAGAGGCCCGGGAAGAAAAGCTCCTGTTGACAAGTAACTAGGCATGCATATAACAAGATAAGGCAAACATCAGTATGCATATAACAAGATATGGAACACAAACAACATCAGTACATAGTGATCATGCATTGAATTGCAGCTATACATGAAACAGTTACATACATTGAAATAATAACATAAATAGAGATAAGTTCTTCATAAAATAACAATTAGGTTCACACAGTATAAGCCAGATTAGGATATATCATAATACATAAAGAGTCCTGGATACATTTCCTGGCTAGTTAACATGGTAGAGATACGTTTCAAATAGTAGGGTAGTTGAAGGTAGGTAAACACTGATATTGACAGGGTAAATGAGAAGGAATCAGGATCAGCTAGGGGATGAGCATGTCCAGAAGTACAGGGACAAGAAAAATCTCACATTTGTTAATTCACATTTATAATGTAGATGTCACTTTGTTGTGTCTTTCAGCTTTTCCTGGTTAGGGGTCGCCACAGCGGAACTCTGGTCTGCTAATGATTGGCAGTAGATTTTTACATGCCAAGTTGCTGGCCCTGACGCACAACCTTCAACGAAGGTACGCCCATTCACACATGTCTCCACACAGAAGATGCTGTAGCTGAGAATCGAACAGGACAATGTCTTACTGTGAGGCGACAATGCTACCGCAGCACCACCACCGCTAATGTTTATAAAATGCTCTGGGCATTCATTAAAGGCTTAGAGTGTGCCATACAACACATGTTAGAAAGGCCCTGCTCCCATGATGAGATATTTAGTGATTCAGGCACATTAGCTGCGATGAGAACAGACCTTGTTTGATTTTTTTAAAGTTAATTGGTTTTATCATTTGATTGGTTGACTGTGTCATGTGTTTTTAATTAGATGGATATATACATTTATTTGATGTAAAGGCTTCTAGCAGCACTGAGGAAGGGTTTACCAGAAAGCTTTGCATTGTATTTTTTTACCTTTTTAAATAAAAGTAAAAGTTATCTGGTGTTTCGAGGATGGAGTTTTTTGTACCTGCTTTCTTTACGTTCTCTGACTTGGTTTACCACCGAACCATCCCTTTTGGCTTGTACGGTGTTTTTTTTGGCTTGCATGCGGATGCCTTGGATAACATTGCTTTAAGCATGACACAGCCTGTAATGGAACTGAGAAGTGAAGTGACTGTTCCTCTGGTAAGCTGTTCCTTCCATGATCATTTGACTAAGCTGGATAATCCATTATTAAAACATCTATCTCCTCATGGCATTGGGTATAAAGGGAGCCTTTGCCCAACAAACTGACAGTTGGAAAAATGTATTAGTTATCTTGAGAAGAAGGTACAGACCTACAGAAAGCGCAAATGGCAACGGCTAAGCTTTTTGGCTTATTTGGATCTTGGAGTTGGACGTCAGGAACTGCCAGTTCTTAAAATGCTGGCTTTTGCAAATACATATCAAGAACTTTTGAAAAAATGGAAGCAGTTGAATTTAAAACTGAGTTCTGACTATACGTTGCTTATGAATGATTTTTGTATTGCTGTAGAGAAATAATTAATGGAGAATATTATGAAAGCTGAAGGTGAACTTGTTGCTATGTTCTGCTTTAAGAATTATACACATATCCACCAACCAGTGGTGGATAGGTTGGTGAATATGGATACTAAGCTGGAGAGGGTGAAAAGACATAAACTGACCATACATATTAATTACTTTAAATCTGGAAATATCTTTTCTTGCATTAAAGAAACAAGAATGAATACATTTTAATATACATCCAAAGGGGTTATGTATGAATTAGATACTTTTACTACTGGTGCAATGGCTAACAGCAGTATGTCCAGTCAGCAAACATTCCTCAATTTTAAGCATTAAGCAGGAACATAATGTTAGCATACTGCAGCCCCTAATAAGTACCATAACAGTTTCTTCAATGCCAGATCATGCTATTGAAGCATGGTCAATGAAGGGTTCAACCAATCAACTCTCTACCAGTTTGCTTCAGTCCAATGGAGAAGAGCCAATACCTATGAGTCACTGGTTGTCCAGGTGGGTAAATGACCAATGAAAATGAATGAGAATGTTCATAAGCTGGAGTTTTTTTTACAAGCCCTGAATCCAATTTGTCCGAGCTTACTGGAGAAGATATAGCTACAAGCACGTACCCAGTCTAGAGGGCAGTCTTTGCAATGATGGGCCGAAAAAGAAGCAAAAAGAAAACACAGTGGCTCCCAGGCATACAACAAGTCTACTCTCTGCAAGTAGTAGAACGGATTTACAAATGTATAGTAAATATTTCTATTTATACCTTAACTTCAATGGATATAAGACTTTTGAGTAAAGGCCTTTAATTTATTCCTAGTGATGCTGATGATATAACTGAAGCCCTCAGAGATCTTAAGATCTTTACCAGGAATGTAAATCTTAAATTAATTTTTAAGTATACACTGGCAATAGATACAAATACATGCAAAATATCTAGTACTTTTATACCCAGTAGCTGCCCTGTTGTATCTGCCTTTCATAACATTTGTAAGTAGGAGCTAAGGGCATTATATGACTGTGAAAACAAAAGTAAAGTTTACAATTCGACTTTTGATGAACTTCAAGCACTGCAAGCTAGGAACATGATAATGAACTAATTATTATGAAGGAGATGAGGTGGTGCTATTGTGCTTATGAATAGAAATAAATATGTTGTGTATATGCAATAATTTTTATGTGATCTATCTACTTTTTGTAAAATTAGTTTTCTGGATGTCAAAAAATGCATTTCAGATGTTAACATGTTAATTTACAAGAAGCAGATAGACAGTGATATCTCCATCAATTTGTTCAATTTTTTTACTGTACCCTGTCCGATAATTCCAGTGCTATATACATAAATCCCTGACCCACCCTCCAATGAGACCTATTGTCTCAGGTACGGGGTGGGTCACAGAAACAATTTCTATGTATCTACAATCTGTTTTGAGTAAATACTTGACTTATTGTAGAAATTATGTAAGGAACACAGTTGATATTTTGATTAAGTCTCATCAGTGGTATGGTACCGATTCTGAAATTAATTTTTTGTTTGTCACACTTGATATCAATTTATTGTTTACAGTAATTCCAAATCATTATGGCTTAAATGCGATATGAGACTTTCAGTTTTGTACATCCAGTGGCTAGAAAGGTGTATAAATTTAACTGTTATGCGACATGTAATACTACAAATCTGGTTTATTTGGGTACATGCACAAAATGCAGGTAAATGTAGTCATAGAATGAAAGATCAAATCATAGAACACAAATCTGATGTGGGTACAAACATTCAAACAAATGTTTTGGCTAGACATGCCTTAGAAGCTGGACCTGATCATCAGTTCAGGTGTAGAGTAATTGATGTTAAATATAGATGTATCAGGGAGAAGATGTTAATAATGCCATGAAAACCAATGAATATAAGTGGATTTTAAGGTTACAGGCAGACTGTAAACCTGGTAGAAATAGCACTGTTACAATTAAACTGGTCCTTTTTAGGAAACAAGTGCAGCTTAATTGATTTCTTTTTATATAATGATTTTTTACAGCTAATTGGTTTTAACATTTGGTTTTGATTGTGTCATGTGTTGTTAATTAGATGGATGTATACATTTATTTGATGTAAAGGCTTCTAGTAACACAGAGAAAGGGTTTTATTTTTACCCAAAATCCTTGCATTGCATTTTTTTACTTTGTTTTAATAAAGGTAAGTTTTTTGGCATTCTAAGGATGGAGTTTTTTGTACCTGCGTCCTTTGCTTTCTCCGACTTGGTGTACCACTGAACCATCACTTTTGGACTGTGACTCCCAAAAGCCATCAGTGCAGATGGGTCCTGTTGCACAAGACTGAGCCAACATTCTTTCTTAAATTCTCTATGGATCTCTGTGCTGAAAGACAGCTTATGAATGAATATTGTACCTCCTTTAAAGACATCCAACATGACTTATTTACCCTTATACTTTAGCAGTATGATTGAAAGATCAGAAGCTAGCATTCTTCTTATCTGGGGGGTGTAATTAATTAAGTAATAAAATGACAGACAGACAGACACAGGACTCCAGAAATTCAAAGGAGATTTGGAGAAAACATGTTCATTGTAGGACACAGAGAGGGATGCTCCAAATAAGCATATAAGACCCAGGACTGCTTTATCACACTGGTCAAATAGTTCTCAAAAAGGCATAAACTTCAGGGCTGGAGAAGCTCATTATATTTAGCAACTGAGTACACATTGCAAGTGGCCCTTGTTTGAAATCTTAAAATATGAAAGAGAATTCAGCACTCATAATAAAACTTTGTTGCAACATGAAATGATCTGACTAGAGATAAACAGACTAGAGAAAGATCACCTAGTTTCAGATGTACAAGTGAGAAATGCAAGAAGTGAAGCCAATTCCCAGTAAGAGTTGGCAGACACAGATGAGTATGGCCTGATCTCTTTTCTGTGGATTTGGATGAGATTGATGAGCAACACTGGTCTCTGGATGCTATCCAGGGAATGAAGCAATGACTCCATCTACGAGATGGAAGAAGACAGTCTCTCAATGTGTGTGTGTGTGTGTGTGTGTGTGTGTGTGTGTGTGTGTGTGTGTGTGTGTGTGTGTGTGTGTGTGCATGTCTGGATATATATATATATATATATATATATATATATATATATATATATATAAATAGATAGA